>NW_025945504.1:0-937 GCF_000764305.2 Hyalella azteca
GCAGGTCCACGGATTTAAGTAAATTCCACCAGCTACAAGCTCTGAGCGTTTTTTACCCAAGCCAAAGTGGCGTTTACAATGCCTCGGCATTGACAATAATATTAATTAGGAATCCAATATGTTTAATATACGCCACAAAAAGTTATGATTGTCTTCAAGACAATTGCAGTTTGAAATTAATTTTCTATACAATACGTTTATTGCGCGCTTGATCCATGAACAGTGACGATGATATTGGTTTCTCGTGTCCGAATAGCAGCTACATGCTTGCGTGAACAGAATGCTTATCTCAGGGCACTACAGCGTGGCAGGAAAACTAAGTTATTTATTTATTATTTAGTGAAGTTAAGCAACGATGTGTCTGGTTAGTACTTGAGCGGGTGCTATGGAATCCCAGATGCTGCTAGGAGCAGGGTGGACCAGTAGTTACAGGTACCAAGCTTTTAGCAGTGAGTTGTGTGTTCGATTCAAGCTACCAAGGACATCTCTGATCAAAATCGGCAAGGTGGTTGGGCGGCAAAGTACAGTAAAATTTGAGCACTGGTGAGTTATGTATTCGAGACCTGCAATAAGCTGTTTAAATGTTGAGTTGAGTTCTGGCAGTGATCGAGGACACACGTAGTGTTTGCGGGTCCCAACTTTCTCACTTTTTACTATGCCGGTTTGACTTATCTCGCGAATTTTGTACCGAAATGATTTCAGTACAGATTTCAGTGAAAGGTTCCATTTTAGTGCAGTTCAATCAAAATTGTGCGAAAAGTGAGAAAACGGCTAGTACAAGTGTTTTATTCCCGACAAATTCTAGTGCATGAAACGAGGGCAAGTTTTTGAAACCCTCGGCGACCGCCTGTAACCGAAGAACAATCGGTGCCTTGACTACGCTCAGGCCTCGCCTTCCTATACCCTCCCCACCCTCTTGGCCCCTACATCTCCCCCT
>NW_025945505.1:0-2326 GCF_000764305.2 Hyalella azteca
ATGCGTGTTGTAGGCAAAGTTAACTTGGACTTCTCAGAAGCTGCTAATTATGGTAGCGCTGCCAGCATTGTTAACAATGTACAGAGCTTTGAAGAAATTTCGATGTTATATCGTGAATCTGAAGATCGTCTGTTACGCGATGAAGATCGTCTGTTACTTGATGCATTAATAGATCACCCACACGCAATATTTTGCATTTTACAAGAATGTAGAGGCCGATTTAGTTCATTGTCACTGGGGAATATCAATAATTATCATTTATTTCCCTCGGAAACCATAGAGAATTCCGCTTGTAACATTAATGATTTTATTGGAGTTTTCCGTCACGTCCTTCCAAGTGAGGAGTTCACACACATGCAAGCGATGACCAACAAGACTAAAGTCATTTTCAAGTACGATTTCAAATAGACTTTCATCTGCTGTTCTGTCGTCCGTAACAGGGGGGACTTCTGATGTGTGTCTGCTCATCAGAAGTCCTATGGGATTTCATGCACCTAGGGGGATTGTTCCTGAGTGCCCCACTGCTGAGCTCGCGGTGTCTGACTGCAGGTCTCAGTTGTGGGGTTAAGTTATTATGTAGGTAGGATTCCTTATATTTCCCTTCTCTGTCTCTCTCGTGCGGGTGGTTGACGTCCCGTGTAAGCGACCTCTTGTTTGAGTGTCTTCGTTTCTGTTGCTTTTCACCTGTCCCTCCTTGTCACTTCGTCTCCTAGAGATGCTAACGCTGCTTCTCTCGAGTCAACTTCAGCGGGCTGGACAACTGAGACCTTCCGCTCCTTGTGGGTGATGAATAATTTGAGACTTTGAATAATTGAGACCTTCCTCCTTCTGGCGATGTTACATTTTGACCTCCGGCGCGAAATAGCTTGATAGCTGAAGCGCTAGCAAACCATTCTACTACTACTACTACTACTTCTCTGTCGTGGGTTGGTTATTTTTTATTTTTTTTAATCAAAATCTCCGATGCACATAAGTCAAAAGCTGAAATAAAAGTGATAAAATCTAACATTTTGTATTTTTTCCAAAGGCAACAACTAATAAGAATTAACAATACTACATTAGTACTATTTTTTTCATTACCGTTGAAACGTGAAAATCTCAAACTACAAGAAACGTTCACTATCTAGAATCCAGCTAATTAATTATGTTGTTATTTGAAAGATTAATAGGGATCATCTCCATCTGTCTTCCTATTAATCAGCTTGAAAATGAAAACTAATTTTGCTGCTTTGGCAGTTCATAATCAATTTCTTGTGCTAGATTGCACAAGTCCAAAAGAAGAGAAAATTCTCTCCACTCTAGCAGAAGAGGCAGTTGTAGTAAATAGTTTAGTCATTGCCCTTCACATTGCTCCCAATGCCAACCACCACACAAGAGGTCCAGCTTCTGTGGAGAAATCTGAAAACAAGCATGGAATGAATGGTGGTAACTTGGCTTTGAATTTCATTATTAGAAGCATGCTTTTGGAAAATTCCTCATGAGCCCATTCCATCGCAGAATTCTCTTCTTCAGGTAAAAGCTGTTGACCTCTATGGACTGGATGCAATAAATTGGCTAAGTAATGTGCTAGGGGTTAATGCTTGTTTTATTCTCTTTTCTAGTTTTGAGATAAAAACAGAACCATCATGGTCATCAAACTCCAGATTAAGTTGGTCTTCAAGGTTTTTCCACACTTCCGTTGCATCACCAATATTACAAGCATCACTCTGAACTTTGTCTAATGCAACTGAAATGTGTTTCAACATTTTTAGCCTATCTTCTGCAGTATGCTTTACGTTTCTGTCCATCACCTTTCAAATAATGCTTTTGTCTAACTGTTTTGGCCATCACATATACCTGATAATATTGGCCAATTTTTTAGGTACAGTTCCAAACAATCAGCAAGTGTGTTCCAACGCACATCTTGAGGCACCACAAGTGCTTGGCCTCCAGCAGCACGATATGCAGCAGAAGCTGCATGGTTGTTGCGGAAGTATTTAACTATTTGAACTACATGTTCTTTAATATTGCTGATCTCAAAGTACTTTGCTAGTAGGTTTAAAAGATGAGCAGAACAATCGTAGCATATTAACCCATTTATCTTCATCAGTTCTGTTCTCATTTTTGTTACATATGCAGCATTATCTGTAACAAAGCTGCCAATTTTGCGTCTGAATTTTTGTTCAGTAACCTTGATAGAGTTTTTAGCTACCTCTAATAGTGTGGGAGGTAGCTAAAAGGTAGGTGGCCTCCTTCTCTGCAGTGTGGGAGGGCCTGACTAATGTGGTGCAGTATCTAGGGCATGTGGTGCAGTACCTAGGGTGTGTGGTGGTGCAGTATCTAGGGC
>NW_025945506.1:0-386 GCF_000764305.2 Hyalella azteca
TTGCTCTGTTGGTCCATCGACGTCTTCCATTGCTCTGTTGGTCCATCGACGTCTTTCTCTGCGCCGTCCTGCGCCAACGCATTCTGTTTCGGACACCGACCATTTAAGCTTCACAGTCCAGCGCTGTATCTTTTCCACGCTGTTCCCAGCCAACGTCTCCAGTGACATAGATGAATGCATTTCATAATGCTAATTTCCAAGATGTATTCTGAATTTGAAAGATAAAAAGAAATTATTAAAACGCGTCGCCGTAATTGTAATTCCCCGCTGTACATTCATGTAGGGAACGCTCCTATGAGGCATCTTTTACCTGGCGACGCATTCGACAGGATGGATATTGCTATAACTACCAGCACCCGTTGTGTATATTTTCTGGTATGTTTTTT
>NW_025945507.1:0-9973 GCF_000764305.2 Hyalella azteca
CAGTTCCTCCGATGATTCGGTGAGCTAATTTAGTTTGATCTATTTCTTGTGTATGTTATTATTCTTGACCCATATTGTTGAATACCACGTTATTCGTTTATCTCGCATTACAAAATTGTCGTTCTTTATGTGCAGAAACTCACCATCAATAAACGTGATAAAAGTGTCGAATCATCTCATTTTCGTGAAACTTTGGGGAAACCTTTACAACTGTTGTTGAATTTGAATGCTAAAGATTTCTATATACATTTATTCAGATACCTTCAGGTATATTCCCATATACAGCACACATTAATGCTGATTTTCACTCGTGGTTTCAATTTTATCCCTATTATTAACAGAATTCGTCCAAATATCCATAAATAAATTCAAATGCTTTTGCTATCGTTTTGGTCTCTTTTTAGCGCATGTTGCCATCTATGGAAAAAGGCGCTGTATTGTGCTCGTCATGTCCGTCTGTCTGTCTGTCCGTCTGTCCGTCCGTCCGTCCGTGACCACGTTTTCGTCGACGAGAAAATGTGCTCTCTGTCACTCACTGCAGTGAGTACTGAGTTATATTTTTTAAGCTCGATTCTGGTGGGAGAAAATGTGATGACATGTTTTGAATATTCCTCTCTTGAGGCAAATTAATGTTCACGATTTTCCACAGCTAATCTCCACAAAAGTCAACGTCAATAAACATAGTTAATTACGCACAATTTTCGCAGAGTGTGATTCACCGTATCGGATTACTGAATTGAAGTATTTTTGTGAAGATGTACACTTCATATTAATCGGACGAAATCTTGACCAATAATGATCATCATCAATCTCTCATTGCCCTCAATACTGAGTCAATTATTAACCTTCACCTTTTGCGGATTCGCTTCATTCACAAACGAGAGAGCTTTGCTAATGTCCACTCATGTACCGCGCAGCTTAGTTTTCTCGAACTACTGGAAAACTTCTGCCCTCGGGTTTTCAGTTACCCCAGAGACGTTGTCGAGTGAGGATGTGCTGGATTGATCGTCGTTAAGCTTGACTCGAAATATTTTCCTGGAAATGTTTTCTTCCAGTGCAGGATGAACTTGTTCATCAATATGAACAAGTTCAGCGCTTCGACACTCATCATGTGGGTTGTTGAATTTAATTATTTAGTACTCTTATTTGATTATTATTTTGATAGTCAATGTTTTATCTAAATATATTCAAATAAATTAATTGAGGACAAGTTATTTTCTAATTCAGAGTCAGGTCGTGAATGTTACTGCGGTTTAAATTGAAAAAATGCGGTTTAAAATGGACAAATATGATATTATTGAAGTATGTACTTGACAGCTGAGACTACGAGTCGATTTCTTCAAATATTTCTCTCCAAAAAAGAAATATTGGATTTGGGTAAAAAATATATTTCTATGATTTGGGTGATATATGTCAACATATCGCAAATGCAACACGTTTTGCGTGCATAAAATTCTTCAACGTATGCGTGCCATTTCTCCATTAATTGCAGCGCAGTCTGACCATCAATTCAATCGATTCAATGCAATCCTAACAAGTGCTTTAGCTGTTGTGACTGTGACAGGCTTGCCATTAACGGAAATGATTTTTGTGTGCAAAAATTCTTATGTTCCTACAATTATATATTACTAAGTACAAAATTGAAGAGCGTATTATCCATAATTTTGATTGTAAGAGAGGCATCGAGGAGTGATATTTCGAAATTGAATGGTTGCAGTAATTGTTAGGTACCGGTTGTGTTAAAAAACGTGTGTATTGAATGGCCTTTTCAAAATGTCTCGGAGTTTCATTAAAATGATGGCGACTCGAACAGACACCAATGGAAATGCAGCACATATAGTTCAGTGGGAACAGGAAATAATCCAGGCAAATCACTCGTCAATGCAGGTAATTCGGCCCCATTGTCCCTCTTCACTCTTCAGTTTTGGCTGCAGGCGATCCAAACTCTTTTTAGCGCATTTTCTCATTGATGGAAAAAATGCACTATGTGCTCGCCATGTCCGGCCGTCCGCCTGTCCGTCTGCCTGTCTGTCGGTCCGTCCATGACCACGTTTTCGTCGACGAGAAAATGCGCTCTCTGTCACTCACTGCAATGAGTACTGAGTTATATTTCGAGTACTGAGTTATATATTTCAATCGTCAGGTAAACGAGCATTGCGCATCCCCACTTGTCTCAAATTCTTTTCTTGGACATCCAGCGTCCGATAAACGAGATTTGGCTGTTCTTCGATTTCATTTATTTTGGGACATCAATGACAGATAAAGACAGATGCTGTCCCAGCATGTTCGTCTTGACTTTTCTTTGATATCCAATGTCATATAATTAAGAGTTGGCTGTTTCTCAATGTATAATCTTCTTTTTTTCTGGATGTCCAACGTCATTCACCGAGAATTAACCATCCCGTTGTGTTCAGTTTTCTCTTGGACCAAAAGTATTCGGAAACTTTACTATAAAAAAATTCATGAGGTATACTTCCAAAAAAGGAAAATAAGCCAAACAACGAAGCTTTACTGCATTAATGAATAAAAGTTGATTGATTCAATCACTGCGGAGCTCAAAGCTACCTTTCAAAATTACCTTGAAAAAGTTGAGCAACTGATTTCTCCTTGTTTTAGAGAGGTGATATGCCATTGTAGTCCATGACTTATTTTGGTATATGTCGAGTAAAAAATACAAGGTTGTTAGATAATTTTCAAATTTATTACATATATCACTAAATTTTATGAAATAGAATTATAAGACTATTCAATAAAATAATTCTTTTTACAGCATCTCTTCGACGAAGACTTCAAATGTAGTGGGTTTGCTGTTGATGATGTAAAATTTTATTCAAACACTTTAACACTTCAACGATCTCGCATATTGTCGGTTGGTAGTATAAGCAATCCAGCGGGAAATTCAATTTGCCCGCCATTACCAGTTGTGGAACAAGCGTGGAATGACTGGGGCGTATTCTACGTATTTTACGCGCTCTGTTGTAGCTTAAGCTGCCGAAGCAAATGCTGCAGCGAAGAAAGGCTGCAGTACGTGTGTGGCAATTGATTGCTTTTTTATCTGCGTAATACCTTTGCTTATGATTTATTGAAGCTATACTACCTCGTAATAGAGACAGAAAGTCGCCTTCAGTTGCTGCATGGCATTAGTTTTCTCGATTTTGATCATCAAATCAATTTGTTTGGTAATTTTTATCATCAAATCAGGCAATATTAGTTTTATTTATTTTGATCGTCAAATCAGGCGAAATAAGTGTAATCCATATTAATCTGCGATAAACATTTCATTGTTGCCTGCCAATAATAATCAATTTTAAGCTCACCTAAGTGACCATTGATTAATTTTGTCTTTTCGATGACCAAAATTTGTTTGCGATTGTCGCGTCTTTTCACTACCTGAAGCGCATTCCCACGTTTACGCATAACATTATAATTTCCAAGTAATTTTTGTCTTATATACTTCTTTTGGCGTACCAAGTAACTTTCAGGAGAACCACTCATTGAGCCTTAATTCTAAATAATTTCCGCAGTGTTTAACATTTGTATTCTTACAACTCGATTTTTTGATGAAACTTCCAGATCATTTGATCTGATAACCTTTATTATCTTTACGCGAATCATGGTTCGCTGCAGGTATACTGTCCACCTGAACTAACTCGTTCATAAAGAATTGTTGTTAGATGGCAGAACAAACTATGTAAATAACGAAGGAAAATACATAGGGAATTCGCTCAATAAATGCTGAGGTCATTCATAAAACACTTATCACCTCCAGATTTTCTCCTCAATAAAAATTGAGCTTTTGACGCTGAAATAAGTTCTAAAAACTTTATACAGTTCCTGGGAGTATATTCAAATATATTAGAATAATGACGATTTAAAATGTCAATCATTTTTTGTGTTGACTGAAGTAGTTACTCGTTTGTCAAACTTAATTGTCGTTTCATGCGACGCAGTCAACAACTAAACATTAAATGTGATAAATGGACGCCATATAGATACAAACCTGTAATTACAGTAAATAGAAATAGCATTCCTTGCATTTTGGAATGTTAACAGGATGAATAACTTAAAAAGTTTCAAAAAATGTTATAACTATAAATTGTTCGTTTTGGCTGAAATTATATAGGCAATGTAGCAATTTATTGCGTGTGCGCTTCAAGCCTATTTTGTTTAAAGCAAAATTAAAACGCATTCTACATAGGAACATTTATTTACGGTTTATTTCAGAGCTTTGATTCCATCAGTGCAAATTAATATTTTTTTCTGGTTATGATTGTAGCAAAACCCGAGTCAAGGTTACCTTTTGGCTTTCTCTTTTTCACATTTCTATTTCCTCACTTCCTCTGAAAAGTGAACCCCTTTCCAATTACAGGAAATCGTCACTCCACTCCGTCCGTGGCCTAGTTGATGCTGTTTTACATAATGTACGACTGGCCGGGGACGACAGTTTGCGGATGGCGACGGAGTTCTCATTTGCAGAAATGGCTTCATAATTTTTATTTTCAGGTAGGAATTCTCTAAGGATTCATGACTGCTCGCAAATATGGAAGCTTTGTCAGTTTTATTTTTTTAATGGTGGCTCGCTTTCTTTTAGGTAGTTTGTCAGAGAACTGTTAGTTGGTCAACGCGCCTGAGAGAAAAATCTGACAGGCCAAAAAACGCGGAAGTATACCATTAGATATTATATAGATACTAGATATTATTAGATACATTAGATATTATATAGATAGATTATATAGATAATAATAGATAGGGAAAATGTCGTAACTAGTCACTAAATCTTTCAATTCTAAGTCGATGTGAATGAAATTTTGATATTTTATTTCAAGTAAACGCTGAATCTATCTTTTAAACATGATATTCACCCCCGTCATGATTTGTGACAACATACTCTTTATTGCCTCAAACAGGAGTGTGTTATATATTTATACACAGTCTGGGAGACCTATTCATATTGCCTCATTTGGTGGTGCCGTTCATTTCAACTCACTGTAGGTTAAACAAGGAAATTCTATATCAGGATATTTTCTTCCGCTAGTTCACTTTGTTTACTTTATTATAAACAGAATTTATTGAAATTGGCAGGAATTGAATACAAAACTTCAATTTGTAATTGAAATTGGTGCAGTAAAGGTCCGTGAAATTGTAATCATTCAAATTTAATTTGTAATTACTGGCACAAGTAAACGTAGAACTGAAGATTAATTAATAAACATCGCTCTGTCTAAACTCTTAGGGGGCCGGAACGGGTTAAATATACTTGAAAATTTTTGTGGAATACTTGAGAAGTGTTGTTATAGCTGCTGCTGGATGCGCCAAAAAAGTTGCTGTTGGTCTTAACTTTCTTCTAATTACTCTATGCCTAAGATTAGAACCTTAATTTTTAGCCATTTCATCTTAGTTTTCATATGAGTTTGGGTTGGATTTGTTTTTCAACTAGTTGTGTGTGCGCATGTTTGTACTCCTATCGTCTAATAATTCTAAATTATTATTTCAAACATATATTGATATTTTCAGATAAGACATCTCATTAGGGTTTTTATTTATTTCAGGTACCTCAAACGATTGTGGCATTACGAGTGATTCAGTCAGTAATGCATGCTGGCATGCATTACAAAGCAGGCCATTCCGTTCAAGAGAGGGCGGACGGAATGGCCTGCTTTGTAATGCATGTCAGGATGCATTACTGACTGGCACATCAGGCTTAACGACAGGCAAGATATTTTGTGCTCTAAGAAGGGAAGTTTGAGTCCAAAAATAGTATAATGACATTCGAATCGGTAGCCATATGTGAAGATGTTTATGGATTGTCAATGTCACGGTCAGCAGATGAATGTATGTTTTTTTTCAGCGAAGACATAGGTAATCTAAATAAAATCTTCACCTGAAAATTAGCAATTTATGCCGTAACATTTTTGCTTATTTACCAAGTTTACTAAAAAATTATCTTCAATAAAAATTTACCACATTTTTGTTTAGAAAAGGAAATATAGTGGCAAGGAAATTTCTTGCCACTATCTCTCATCTATCCGATATTTTCGGGACGTTGCTGGTACATCGTGCCTATATATAGTATTTGCAGACCTGATATGTAAGATTTGAGTGGTAAAACGCGAACGTTGGAAGTTTGACGTAATTTTTTATACTTTTTCATGCCGGAAAGTGGAAGAGCTCATTTTCATCAATCCACTTCTAAAAAGGGTTTTCTATTCAGTTGAATCCAAGAGTCCAGGAATACCTAACGTTGTGGATACAATATGGTACTCAAAATTCTCAGCTCCCCGATATCCACATCCCCTCCCCCACATTCCGATGTCCACTCTCACCTCCCCGATAACGGCAACCACAATCACGGTCTCATGTAGGTCCAAAATAAGCCTGACACATGCACAAAAAGTCTATAATTAAAAAATTATTTCATGAAGCGTTTATGAAACCATGGAACGGAATTGTTATAAATTTATTTCTAGCTCTTTGTAAGAATGTTATCCGCACTACTGTGTGAGTAATAAAGATTGCCTCACACAATCGGACAAAATAAAGAGAATAAAGTCAGCTGATATTTATTCAGATTAATTTAACGTGCAACTGGCGTTGATCGGGCCAGTTGTATGAGAAGCCGAATTTGATAATTCATATGCTGCAGTATAAAAATTTTTGAAGAACGGGCGGTTCAATGAAGCAATTTCGTTTGCAGCATAAAAAGTTCCTTAATAGTGTTGCCCCGACGGGTCCCAGATACTGAAATGAAAATTACACTACTTACTAAACAATTAATTTATCACTAACTAGTTATGCAGCAAACAATTCCAAATTATTAATCAATTAATAATCAACAAATAACTAAATTGACCAACCTAAGATTTTGGTGCATCTTAGTGCTTAATGCGTTTAGTGAGATGCAAATCAGAAATATAGATGAAATCAGTTAAAGGAAGGCACTCCAGACGGAAAAATAGAAAAGGACAGTTTGAGATTTTGACGTTAGAAAATTGAAGATAAAGATGATGAATTGTGGGTCACAGCAAAGGAAGCTAGTTCCTCTGCCAATATCAGAGACCACGTACGTATATAGCTAATTAGAAATTTGAGATATTAACAATTTAACTGAAATTGATTTGTCTAGAGTACCATAGAAAAAATATTGTACATAGAGCGTAAATAATTAATATGAAAAAAGCAACATTCACACCAACAAAAAGATAGTGAAACAGTAATCAGGAAGATATTTAGAATCTGAAGGTCCTGTTGCTGTGCTGGATGAAGTGATGGTAGTTCCAGAAATGAATAACTGAGAACTAGCTGAGTTTGAGTTAAGGCACGTTGCGAGATTGAACGTCTGAATGGTATGAATGCTTATGAAGGAGTGCCTTCACCTAGCGGATACTGCTACCTACTTACACTACGTAACTAAACTGAATACAACAAAACTGCGAACGCAACATGAACAGAAAACTACATATAGACAAATTTACAAACGACTACAAAAATTATTAATGGTGGGAAAAATTTCCCACAACTGCGCGGAATAGTACCTGTTGTAAGGCCTAGCCAGTCAAGTTACAGCACTTTGTCTCTGGTGTCCCTGCGAGGCTGGCTGAGCTATTATAGGCTGCAGTACGCTATTCTCAGGTACGAGTGAATATGGAATAGTGCTCTTCAATAAGTGTCTATGAATTATTGTATTTTGGATTATCGAATTATCTTTCATTATTGTTTATTTCGACGTGTACTTATTGTGTCATTTATTTATCTCGGCAGGACCCTCTCCTCTCTGTAGTTTAATAGTCTGGTTATGATCGCGGTTCTAAACTGTTGGGTTTCTTGAATAAATATAAAACTTTTTATCTTTCAACTGAACCCGACATCATCACACTCTTATCTAGCTAATTTTTTTAGAGAGAACGAATTTAATACCACGAAGACGCACCATTACCCGTTATGGTGACACAATTTATTGAGTCTAATAGTCTAAGGTTCCCTTCCCGGACTCAAGGTTGCGACTCCATTGATGGATGAATGAATTATAACGGTCCCAATGAATTAATACTCACTTACTCCGCTCAGTGAGAACTTGGAAATTTTGAAAACAACAATAATTATAATCCCTAAAACTTAAGTTATTAGAATGATCTTTTTCTGTTCTTGCATATTTAAAGTTAAGTAGTTTTTCTGCTCTTAATACTTACCGGTGCTGTTCTAGTTCCAGGATTTTCAATTCTTTCCTAAAAGAATTAATCATCTTGACGATTTTCTTCCCTCCAATGCGGCAAAACAAGTGTCTCTCAAGTGTTCTTGAGGATTTCTTTCACGAGCTGCGTGGGATCTTGTCTCGGATTAATCCTAAGGCCGCCTAATAGACCCGAATTTCGGGCGTTTTTTTAGTGCCGCACGATTATCGATAATTCTTGAGAAAGGAAATTAGCTCAACCTTACAATGGCGAACAAGCCGTTTTATGAGGAATAATGAATATGAATAAAAATAGTTCTATTTAAGTGCCTATCTTCAAAGGAGAATGGTACAAGGAAATTATTTTGAACTTCACATATTCGGTAAAAAAATCATAGATTGCTAATATCGGCATGATGATACAGAAAATATGTACAGTGATTGTGTCAGCGTTTTGCCTCCGATCAGTGGAGGTCCGTTAACTGCATGTGACTTCATTCATCAGGCAAGTTCACAAATTCCGGCATAACAATTATTATTGCCTGCATTGATCCTAGCCGCAGAAGCGCTTCTATTGTTTCCTATTCTAGTATAACTGCATTAAATAAAATTGTGCTTTTGCTAAATTGAAAATTTTAATATTGAAAATTTAAGTATCCTGTAGTGAAGTTTATACAAGTAAAAAAAGGTGCCGTTATAATTCATTGACGATATAACTAATGTTCCATAAACTCATACAACTTGTGTGATTATTCCGTTTTAGTTTATTATTATTTTCTCGCTATCTGTCGGGCACATGTTATAGTCCTTTAGGATACGAAACATGAGTATCAATAGTTGATTATTTTCTGTTGACCAGCCATACAACTAGTCTCGTCTGATGCTTTTTGTTTCGGTCGCTGATGATGCACGTTTCTCTACAATAATATGAATAATAATCACATCATGAAGTTTATTCCATTTTCTCAGAGAGATGGCTTTAGCCGTAAGAAATAGCGTCGTTGGCGAATCTAGATGAGGTGTAGCTACAGTGATTCGTTGCAATTGAATTTGAACTGCAAATGCTTGAACTGCAATTCGAAAACGATTTTGAAACATGTGAAATGAAATTCTTGCCCTCCACAGCTCCCTTTCAAAATTAATTTCTAAATAATGATTTTCGAAAGGTAAGCATTTATCAACTACTTTATGTTATTTTTCATTCCAAGGCACTCACCAGTTTCGCTTCACATTTCGTTTTATTGACATTCTGCGCGTCGTCTTGCCGAAAAACCAAAAGATCCGAGGTTTCTCCCATCGTCAAAATAACTGTTTTTCGATCCATAATCGACACAAGAAGTGGTCCAGTATGTGTTGGATGTAGTGCAAAAATATCAACTATTGCGAAGAAATTTTACAAGCCTCCTTTGCTTTTATATTTCTTACTATTTAGCTTAACTTAATTCATTCAACCAAACAGTGGAAAAAGTCAGGACGGGGGATAAGTTTATTATAATCCAACTTGAATCAAATTGGATTGCCCAGAATTAGACGCATGCAACTTGCGTTATGAGTTCAAAAATTAATATTCCCTATCGAAATTCGAAGACCTGTCAGCCGCTGGCACACGGACGCCCCAAGTTCTTATGGCCGGGTAAATTAGAAGCTCTATGTCCGCATTAGGTTCCGGTTGCCGTAGCGAAATAAGCGCCGAAATGGAATCTTGTGAAATTACTCGTCGAGCTTGGGGCGATCGTGGGGCGCGCGTATTTGGTACCTGATACGTTCGGGACAGACACGGCCGAATATGAAAAATGCTTAAAAAAA
>NW_025945507.1:10076-19243 GCF_000764305.2 Hyalella azteca
GTGCGATAGCGTCATCAGCGTTTGACCAGGGGCATCATGACGAAGCTTGACCAGCTGCTCTTTTTAAGCATATTACGCAGATTTGGCCTACCGGGCAATTGACTTCCAAAAGAGGCTGGTAAATAGAAGCAAAACACCCTACGTGGCCGACTTGCTCCTGATTCACCCCTAAGCCGAATATAGTTCCTCTAAAACGACCTTAATCGGCACGAAAATTTTGACAGGGAATTGGATTAATTGCGATGAAAAATATATTAAATGTGATGAAAATATTGGATTAAATGTTCTTCATGAGAAACCTTTGATTTGTGGGCTCACATATCCTGTGTCTAATCCTGCAGTAAGTATTGTAACCAATGGAAAGAGTATATAATGACCCATGGTACAGCTCAGTTCCTGCAAAGCATGAAAAAACCACTAATGGGATCCAATGGCAGATTGGATATTGTTGTTTCTACTGCAATAGGATTGAGTCGAAATAACACCCGAGTGAGCCACTGAATATTATTATATCCCCAATTTATTAATCACCTTGTGCCGAGGGAGCATAAATTTAGGATGTCTCGTGGTTACGAAATCATTATTTGTATGAAGAACAAGGCCCATATAAAGAAAGTATTTCGTAGTTGGTTCTGTATTTCATATGATAGGAGATTTAAGTTTTTAGTGAAGCGGCAGCATTTTTGTATACCTGGGCAAAGCAGACTTCTTATTCTCCAATTTTATTTTCTATTTGTGCATAAAAACTTGTGATAACAATAATTGGTAATATAAATTCAATAACATGAATAAAAAAAATTATTGTTTATATTCATCTTGAATAGATCGATCTGGTCTTGGTTTCGCAAGAGAAAAATATTACTCCAATAAAAATTACACTCCATTCAGTTGAATAACTAGCATTATTTTGCGTTGCTTATTGGAATGTCAGATTTAATTAAATATTTGGCCTCCTTTCCATTTGATTAGGCCTATTGTAGAAAACTTTTGGATTTGAAATACATGCACTTATACCGCATTTGAAATGACTATGATAATCTACATCATGTAAGATTTAATGAGCGATTTGGCCTTATAACTTGCGGCATTTACTGCATGTAGCTTCTGTAATTTTGCACTTTTTCTTGTTCTCTGATATTCAAATTTTGTAAATATTCGGCCACCTCCAAACCACATGATAATTTCCCGCGTCATATTAACCTCGCACACTTAAATATTATGCCCAAAATTCTATCAAATAATCCTAAAATTAAGCAATTATCAAAGGACATGCATGTTTCTCGTCCTTCACCGGCATAGGAGAATTACTTTCATGTCTTATTCCAAAGAAAACGCACACAATTCGTCCATCGAATTCCAGATTAATTATTTTTGCATAAAATTATAATACTCAATTTGTCCGTCCAAGAGAGAGATCTCCAACTTCAGCGTTGAAAATCTAAGCGTTCTTTTGTACGTGATTACGCCATTCCCACTTGTTCAGTGAAGTTTATTTACAATGAACGTTGATACGAAAGTTTCTTACCAGTTACTAGGAATGTTTCTGGATTCTACTTCAGTTCTCTGTAATTTATCGAAATGCACAAAAACGAAACCATCCAATTTTCTTCCTCTGTCGGCGAAGGCAGGATTTTTTCCTCGCTCGGTTTATTTCAGATAATGCCACGGATGTATTAAGGAGTGGCCATTCTATTCTTTATGAAGGCTTCCAGGAAGTGGAGTTTATATTTGAATTCATTAAAAATAATGTTGGTTTTATTTACACACCGGGCAATTTATTCTCAACGAATGGCAAAATGTGAAAAGAATGACCTGAGATTATTGCGATGACTGAACTATTTCAACACAGAACTGGATTATATTCATTGTTGGAAACTAAATATTTTTTTACAGCATTCATGAAGAATTTTGCTAGTAGAATTAAATGCATGCAAACTCTCAGAACACATATTTTATGTTGAATCACTGATGCCTTAAACCAGTGGATACCAAACTACAAAGCGTGATATTTATACTAGTATATTTTTTAAATTTCCTGCCAGAGTTACGATTTTAATTTTTAAAGGAAAATTGCGATATATAAGCATAAATAACTATGTAGTAAAATGAGAATAAAGACAGTAGGAGTTCAGTTAAAAATAAAGACAATAAGAGGCCAGTCACTGCAGATGATGTTTCACGGCCATGTATGCAGGCTTCATTCAATAGAGGAGTGGTAAAAATTTTCTTTTATTAGCACGGTGCTCTGCTCCATCAAGTTAATTATGTTGATATTTCGAATTATTATCCTACGATTGCATGAAGTATGCAATTGACTGCAATCAGAACTCGCATCGCACGCGGGCATCGAAAAAACTCGTCTTTTTCGAAAAATTTTACGCCTCACTTTGATTTAAGTAAATTAAGATGTGAAATTATGATTAGCGCAAAGTTTATTAAACTTTTCATCCCCTCTATCTTACTTGATTTAATTATAGTTTAAAATTTTGTGATACCTCATTAATGAATTTACAGTGACTGATGAGATAAGTAACGCTGATCTCTACCATTAGCTTCAGGCGTGTCAGTGAAGCGAGCTTCAATGTCCGCTTAGTGCCAAAGTGAATTATTAGTGAGCGGCTTTTTATGAAAATTTATGCAGAGTAGCGCGCTATTTTTGAGCCTCATCAATCTCAGCGAATGGTGATTAACGATCCGCTCTCAATATAACGATGCTCATGAATTAATTATCTAATAAAAAACGTAATGAAAGTTCGATCAATGCGAATCCACTGGCAGAAGATCAACAGTCCTGGTTAGCCTTGAAAGCCCTTGCTAAAATGATTTAATTAGATTATGTCAACGGCTGTATTTTAGATTGATTAATATGTTATTAAATGATATCATTGCTTATGCACAATCCGAAAAAATTCGCGTGTGCGGGCTTCTATGATGGAATTTATTGCAATTTCTCCACCACCATCAATGATGTGAAATTTGGTACTATTCCAGCAATGTCGCACATATCCGATCACGCCACATCATTTCACATAATTAAATTTTGATTCGCTATTCTTCGAGGATTATTCGAATCTCAAAGGAAATTTATAATTATATGTGGAGTGTCGGAAGTGACCCCAAAAGAATAAAATTTTAGATTAGAGGTCGAGATATACTACATTGAAGTTAATTCGGTTGAAATTTCACATCACGTCCTTTCACTCATATTTGTGGTTAAGACTTCAATTTACCAGTTGATACTTTGACATACTCGTCCGTGTTCTTCTTACTGCCGTAGTCTCCCAATTAATGAGTTTAGAGCGTCCTGTACCACGGAAGTAATCATGCATGCTGATGATTCTCGAGAAATGCTATGGATAAATCGGCGAGAGAGGTTGCGAGTACTTTACATTGATCCATTTTTACTGGAGAAAGTCTTTAGGCTGAGCTTTGCATAAATGGAACGAGAGTTGACTTACAACAGAACAATCAGTAATGAACGCGGCTGGCGAAACTTCTAATGAAGCAGCAGGTGTATGACTCGCAATTTGAAGACGACACTTCAGAACTCATTACTGAGTTACGGGCATACCATATCCTAGATTTCAATAAACAAATTAAGTGTAATAAATACAGAATATAATATTTATTCTGGAAAATAATCCACTTAATATTCGTCTCTGTTGCGTATATGGAAATAAGAACCGACATTCTATCAACTGCAGGCTTTCGTTCAAATGAATGCTGGAGTCAGATTTTGATCAATGAGACCTTGGCCATTCCTCGCAAATTAACTATAAGCGGCCAACAACTTTGAAAACAGCTCTCTAAACATGAAGTATGACCAATTGACCAGCATGTAAAATTTGAAGTAGAATTCTAATCTTGATATCATGATTAAATTCTTTCATTCGAATAAACAACAGCTATATTTGTCATGCGGTTTTCTGTGAATCAGGAACTCTATTGAGACAGTAGTCTCAATAGTGAGCAACATTTCAGTAACGCTTCGAAGCGAAGTCAATACGAGGCAAGTTTCGACGATATTCACTCGTCCAAAGTTTTTTTCAAATGGTTGCCGGTTCGCTGTACGAGAACGTCAAACGTTAACAGTAGTGGATTTTCTTGAATTTTAAAGGAATTTTATAATTGATTTTATTTCTGGAAATATATATAACTCGACACTTTTAATGTATTTATTCTGTATTAGGAATTATTTTCAATGAACTTTTTATGGTTTATAAATCTAGTGCCGGCAACTATTAAAAGCTTCTAGAGCTTTGTGATCATTTAGGCAGTTGAAGCTGAAGAGCCCCGACACTAAAAATCCAGAGATCCAAAATAATTGTCCGCAAACCGGTTACCAATTTATTATTTATATGCTTGCCCTACTGAAAAACATTTTAACAAAAATTGCCGAAATAGTGTTCAGAAATCTCTTATATACTGCATTACTTGAAATCTTCTACTTTTTACTTAATTTTCTTTCTTGTTCAGTTCGTCTACAGTTCCAATACCTACGTAGAAGCATTGACGAACTTGCGGTACTATACCAAGTGACTTGGAGTTCTCAAATTTTAAAAGACGATTTTGGACAAATAAATAAATAAAAAAAATTAGTCTGTTTTTCTCGGTTCCCCCCTCGTATTTATTTTTTATTCAACGCCATTCTTTCTTTTGTATGGAGATATGAATTTTACAATGAACGAAATGATATGTATAAGATTGCAAAAGTGTGATATGTAAATTCCAATGTCTTTTAGTCTCTAAATATCTGTATCGTATTACTATCCAAATATTTATCTAAGCGCATCAGTGGCATTAGTTTGCCTTTCACTCGTTCGAGAGAGCATGGCAGCTTGCCCAAAAAATAAATAAATTTATTTTAAAATCAAAAATACAATCCTAATGTTCCTTCCTGTCTTTTATGGGACCTGCTTTTGATTTATTGTGCCATTTCCTGCTAGGAATTGTGCTATACCGTCTCCATCAAGGGATGAAACTAAAAATTTCCGAGCAGTTACAGTGCAAGTGCTGCACTTGACGCTGCTATTTACGTCGCTTACACACAAGTTCCCTTCTTTATATTCAGTTAATTATGTTAAAGCTTTGCAATTATTTGTCTCAGCTTACATCCCTTGATTTTTTACTTCATAGAGTAGATAAGAAAACGATTCAACGGAAAATATTTTCCTCTTCACACAACCGAATCCGCGAAGTCAGTCCATGCATGTGGTCTGGACGCAAATCAAAGCGCTGTTTAATTGTATAGTTGATTTTGGCACAAAACAAAATCGGGATATTCGATTTCATTTTTAGTGACAATTTTTAAGGAATTATAGTAAATGTTTCTAGATTATTTTTTGGTACGTCTTTCAGGTAATGAACAGTTGATATTTTTTTACTTTAGGGCACAAATTCGAAATGAAATTCTATGATTAAACTTATCTAAGATGCTCGAAAATTCTTTTGTTGAAAAAAAATTTCGTCAAGCTAAATTATCGATCATGAGTTAGATGTGGTGCACAGTTTGTGAACAATATTGTCTAAGACAAGTAAAATTATCTCCAATCAAATTATTTATATTTTTTCACTACTCTCATATATGTGCCTACGGCCTACTAAACGCTGAAACCGCTATTATTATGTGCAGCAAAATATACGGCCAGGAGCTGCGCAAAATATTAACAATTTTCTTTATTAATTAAAGCAGTGGCCTTCGATGTTTTCCTCATACGGGTGGCAAATATTCTCATTGTTGGTGGGCGCGTGATCGAGAAGAGTTATGGCATCACAACAACAAAAGCTGAGCGTGGCAGCTTCTGATCTCATAAGACATCAAACGTCGTTTCTGGGCATCGACCTCAAAGCTCAGAATATTTACCGATGATGGTTTCCCTGCCTCATAAGTTTGAAAAATGTCGTCTTCAAAGGAAATTTCTCCATCAGCATAATGACTTACACATTCTAAGGAGCTACACATCACATGTATATATATATATATATATCATCTTTTACGCGCAGCGGTTATTAATTTTTTGATGAAAATAATGTTAATTGTTACGGAATGAAAAGTTTGTTCTTGCGATTTGGCGTCAATTTTTATCCCATTAATAATGCACGATGGCTGTGAGATCAAGGGACAAATGAGAAATTTTTTGTATCATCCGTGCAAATATTCGCTTCCCTGATGCTCGCGTGTAACCGTAATCGCACTGTGATTAATAATAACCGTAATTAATAAATAACCGTAATAATGTAAGGGAAACATCTCATGAGTCATGACAACGCCCCTGCGGAAATTAACTTCGACTTATCCTCTCTAGATCTTATTTTATTTCCCTTGCGTTGAGAAACGTATCAGCTCCGGCGAGATGCTGCCATCGTGTTACCCATCGGCTTTTAATATGCCAGCGAAGTAAACGAAAGTTAATTTGTGAAGAATAGCAGAGAGTTATGTTTTTTTCATGATATTATTTACCAACAATAAACGACTAACATGTATAACCCTTCAGAAAATTCTGTCGGCATGGAACGGTAATTTTTTCGGAAAGGCAGAAACAATCGTGCCGACGAAAGTACCCACCCATTCAAGTCCACTCAGCCGATTCATGTCCACTCGATGCTATCTCTTGTCCAATCATGCCCGCTGCTGGCCAATCATCGCCTCTCATGTCGATTTATGTTCTAATAGCAACTCATGTCTACTCATATCCACTCACTCATACTCGCCCACGCCAACACAAGTCTTTTCGTGCTCACTCGAACCCACCCGTGTCCACTCATCACACCTATGCTTGTCCTGCGTGCCTAATCATGTCCATTGATCAATCATGCGTACTCATTCCATTTAGTGCTAACTAATGCCCACTTTTGCAATGATATCATGTCGAATCATATCAATTCTGGCCAACTTAAGTCTTTCCATCTCACTCGTGCATGCATTGCACTCACACCCTTCCTTGTGCCTACTTATGTTCAATTATGTGACTTATGTCAATTTATTATCAATGCGAACGCTATGGCTTACACGCCTCAAATTGCAACAGCCGTAGCATTGAAAAGCTTGTTTTATACTCTCTTCATTGTGATAATCCTCCTAAATTCAGAATGGTTGAAACCGAATTAAAAGTTAGGACAGTTGAAAAAAAATATTCTCAATTAAGATGACTTAACATAAATGTTCGTTTTGAACTGATTAGTTTTTAACCGTCCAGGAGTCGATCGTGATACTTTTGTTTTTCTACCTAAGATTGAGAGTATTCTTATTATGATTAGAAGTTGTAGAATTGCAAACTCATTGAAATTCTCCAATTAATTCCTGACCAGCCCCATTCGGTCTTCCCTAAAAGGGAATCTGTAATCGCTATAAAATTGTAGGACCTGGCGGTCCAAAAATCGTGGTTGGTTTTTCCGTGCCAAGAAAGTTTTCCAATTTCTAATTTTGGAAAAAACTAGAAATTTAATATATGCAATTAAAGAAACATATTTATTTGGATAATTTTGCATGAAAACTTATCATTTGCCAGGAAAGCGAGTTTGTGCAAACAGTTGGGTAAGGAGGTGAATAACATTTGATTAAATGTGTACAGTGGCGTCAAGACTTTATTTATTGCTCCAATATTAATTTATTAACACTTATTATTCGGAATCTTTAATTTTTATGTATATATAAATGAAAATACTCTCAATTTACGCAACCATTGAAGGGATGATAACGCTGTAAAATAGCTTTCAAACTGTTTCGGTAGCGATTTAAAAAAATTAGATTAACGGATAGAACTCTTTGGACCTCTGAATTTGCTGTGATATTAAGTCATAACGAAAAGCTCAAGGGAGCACTTGGTCCTTGGGCTAACAAAGAAATCCGTAGTAATATCGCTGTGGGAGGCGGGCAAAACATGATAATTTCATTTGCCGAATTGTAAACATAGTAATTTTTTCAGAAGAACGATAAAGCTCCAAGTCCTCGAACTACAGAGCCACTAACATTTTCAGAAAAAAAGGTTGAAGATTTTGGCAAATACATAACCGTTCTCATATCATATATGAACAAGTACCTGATTAGATATTTGACCATTAAATTCACAACAAACAGTAAATTAGTTAAAAGATTGGGCAGTAAACGATTGGGTAGTAAACAATCACAGGAATAGGCAATTCTTAGAAATAAAGTTCTTTTTAATGCTGTTATCGGGCTTCATAAAAGAGCAGAAGACATTGATAAATACAAAGAGTCATAAATCTTTAAGTCGTAATGCATTGTCAATCTACATGAAACGAAAGCACTTTCAAATGACAATTTAACTCAACAATTCCCATTAAAAGCTTCAAGCATTTCTAGATTCCAGAAGTTCATTCATGATGAACGTATAACTTCCTTTAGATAACCTTCTTATTGCGATCAATAATTTTAAATTCTTATTAACTTGATTATACAAACTTGGAAACTACCCCATTTTTGTCCATCCGCGACATAGGTGTGTTGAGACGCTAATCCTCTTTATGTTTTAATTGCAAAGATTATCACATTATCAACAAATGCAATTGTTATCACATTATCAATGATCACATTATTGCAAAAGATAAGATTTCTAGACCATCTTCTCCTTTAACATGTTAGAATCTATTATGTGAATTATTATGCACTTTGGGAATGGGTGATAAATATGTGTACATCGCATTTTGTTCATCTAGGCTGCTTACGACACAATACCATCGAATGTCTTAAAAGCAAGTTACATATTTAATTGTTATGTTATAAGCCCTTTTTTGCTAAAAAGCTTCCAATAATTTATTAAAAGTCTCACTTCTTTTACTTCCAATGTGCTAAGCATGTGCCTGATTCATTCGATAAAATTTAACGAAATTTCTGAGCCGATCTACAACAGTGGACTCGCTGCCAGCGTGCAAAGGAAATTCGATTTTGCACAATTAACGGAAAAGATCATGCGTCAAATTATCCCTTAGAAGCATTTAAAAGTTGAAACAGTTAATTTTATGTCAAAGCAGTTAATTTTATCTCCTGAAATCCTAGTATTACACTATATCAGTAAGTAACTATTGTTGCACTTTATCCTTATCAAACACACGGTGTTACTCGTTTTTTATTCATGTTAGTGTGAAAATAATATACTCCATTAGACATTCAAGCTCTAAGTGAAAATAATATGCTCCATTGAACATTG
>NW_025945508.1:0-6474 GCF_000764305.2 Hyalella azteca
GATTTATTAGATAATATTTTCCTAACATTTACTGATGAAATTAGCTCGGTGAAGATCAGTTTAAGGCCAAAAATAATAACATTTCATTATTCGCACACATCGGTAATTACAGAGCTGGGCAGCGCTACTTTGAAATGTAGCGCCACTACCGCTAACGCTACATGCTCTAAATGTAGCGGGCGCTACCGCTACCGCTACACCCACTAGATTGTAGCGAGCGCTACCGCTACCGCTACAGTAAAATGTAGCGCCGCTACATTAGCCGCTACAATGGCCAAAATTATTGGAAATCTCTAAATATTCATTGTTCTGCGATTGGGATTTACTCATAAACATTTAATGATAATAAAACATTTTCAAAACATATCAATGCAACTTTATTGCAATAATTAACCTAACCTAACTAGTACGGATTAGATACAGTAAATAAAAGTTAGTTATTTTTATGTTTTACTTTCCCTACATGGATCTCTACTTTAATCTACCAATCTCAAAAATTCCTATAAAAAATCAATCTTTTATTTGTATATATATGTGGATTATTTTTGAGATTGGTAGATTAAAGTAGACATCCATGTAGGGAAGGTGAAACATAAAAATACCTGTAAAAATAACTGTAAGCAAACTGAAACATGAAAAAATGCCTGTAAGTGGTAACTGGTAACAACTTAAGGGGGGCGTCTACTCTAAAGTTTTCGGATTTGGCTTTTCCGGTTTTTAGTCTCATCTTAAAGCTTAAATTCTGCCCTATCCAATGGTACCATTACCATCTCTGTACGTTGATTTATGCGTTCACGACAGATCATAAAAGGGAGGGGGTGGGGGAGTTCTTTAACAAACAAAATAGGAGGAAATTCGCTGCGAGCACTTTAAATAGAGTGTCGGCTTGAGGTGCACCTTAGTTACCCGCCTGGCGTCGTATGAGGAGGTGTGCATGCTGTCGCTCCCACCATCCTTGAGTGGAATCAAGCTCCAGAAACGTTTAGTTTCGTATCCTTGCTACATCGAGTGCCTATTGCGATGCGGGCGGGACTTTGTCGCGCTCTCCTCAACATTCACAGTTATTGTCACGGAAAACCTGTCTCCTCCTAGAGTTTTGAAGCTACAGCGATGAGACCTATACCATTCGATTCGTAAAAACCATACCTATCGAGTTATCGAGCCCTTTTTTAGATTTGTACATAGTTTAGATTCAAAATGTGGGGGAGGGGGGAAAATTTGAAGAAAATGAGAAAAAATTAGAAGAAAACAGAAAAATGCGTGTAAAAAATTTAAGGCAAAAATCAGAAAAAGAGCTCGATAACTCGATAGGTATGGTCTTTACGCATCGAATGATATGCGTCTCAATGTTTCTGCAGTACCCCTTTTTGTCCGTTTTCTATGAATTTAACGTTTTCTATTAATTTTTCCGAAAAATGTTATACGAACAAAATGTTCTTGTATTTTCGTTTTACATATATGTGAAATTTCAGAAAGATCCGTTAGTAAATGTGGAAGTTTTTCTGGAGGGTATACCCCCTTAAGTAAAATCTAATGGCTTTATCTATAAATGTAGCGGTAGCGCTGTAGCGGCAAAACTACGTATCGCTACTTAAATATGTAGCGGGCGCTACCGCTACCACTACATTGCCGTAAATGTAGCGCCGCTACCGCTACTGAAAATGTAGCGGCCGCTACATGTAGCGCGCTACTGCCCACCTCTGGGTAATTATAAAATATGATACCAAGGTGTATAAGTGAAATTAACAAAAAAAATATTTCTCATCCATTTCACGTGTACAACTCTCGAAAATTTCAAATAACATACGTATAAGTATTTTGGTTGATTTATGAAATCGTCTTTTAGTATTCTCTATGTAAATATTTTTAGCAAACCTTTTGTAAGTATATAGTTTCAATTGTCTATTATTAAGGGCTCCTATGGTTTACTTGTTCATCAGACCTATAGAGTGTAAAGCTAGTCAACGACGTATCAAATAGTTTCATGCTAACTCAGTTGTTCGTAGCCCGCGTCAAAACTGCCCACAATATTTCGGTGCGTAGGATTATGCCTTCTTATAACTTGTTTATAGTTTTGATGATTATTTGTTATATATGAATATTTTAAGCATACATTGAAGTTTATAGGGTTAATATATATATATATGTTTGTTCTTACAGATACAATTTTTCATTCAATAAAAAGAAAATTTGTTGTTGAAACCGTAGTTATCCTAAAACCTGAACGCGGACTTACGGCGACCCAAACTCAGAAACGGAAAGCGTTTTTACACTCACTTACACTCTTAATTACTAGGGCAATTTTCGTGTCCTCAATAATTTCTTATTCGTGCTTCGTGCATTGAATTTCGTTACACACATCGATTGAAAATCGTTGAAAGTTTCGAGCATTTATTTCACGAACTGCACGAAGCTGCGCGTGAAGATCATGGACGGCGATCGGCTTTGGGACGGCCAGCCAAGAAACTGGCGCAGTTTTTTGGAATGGATTAAATAGTTTTAAGATTTTTATTAAATTGGTTATCTAGGCAAGGTGGATAATTTATGCCTGTATAAAAATAGGAGCAGCGTAAAATTCAAGGGGGTTTCACTATTTCATTGCATTGAAATTAAATTTTGTCCAAAATTGTGATGTTCGTCCTATTTTATAGAACTTTTGCATTAGTGATTCTATCAAGATCTATTAACATATTATTTATTTAAGACTCGGAACAATTTAAATTATATTTATATTTTTTATTAAAATATCTCTTCTGAAAATTCGCCAGATTTTGAAATCCCTTCTTTTGGCTTTTATTATATTATCAAAAGGAATGAATAGTTGATAATAAAAAACAAATAATAAATTATTATCTAATTATGATTACCAATAATGATAAAATCTGGATACTTTTTCGTATGCCGCGGACAAGCTTAAACTTTCTTATTATTTAAATATTTTTCTTATATTTTTAGTATTTTTACGTGCGAAAATATGTCATAAAATAGCTCTTGTACGGCCATTGATAACACATCTGTGATTTTAATCTAGGTATGGAGGCTTCCGGCCAGAAAAGGCCGTAATGAGGCCACGTGGGACAGTTTTGGTGGCCCTAAAGTTCCTTGGTGTCAATTATGTTGGCTTCTTGTGGCCTGAAATGGCACAAGAGGCCGCAAATTGCGACTTCTTTGTTCTTAAAAAATGGCAACACGCGAAGATCATTTGCGACTCTTACGCAGAGAGCGAAGATGTTTCAGAGAAGCTACACTCACGGGAATAACTGGGTCAAATTGTGACACTTTCTCTTGCTCATAGCACGAGCATAGAGCGGACGTAGCACTGGTGCTCCATTTAGCTGTCTAAACTGGGTCAGGACGACCCATGTATGGGTGAAAAGTGTTTGTTATTTGGACAAAGACTCACTCATTTCTCAGAGTGCAAGCGCTTCAGAGACCATTTCGGGGCATAAAAAGTTAGTGAGCAGAACTGCTTCTGCGATATGAAAATAGATTGTTAGTTTACATCTAAACATTGAAAATAGCTTGTTATTTTACTTTTAAACCATGGAAAATGATTGTTAATTTACCTTTAAAACATGAAAATAGATTGTTAGTTTACGTCTAAATAATGGAAATAGCTTGTTACTTTACTTCTACAGCATGGAAAATGATTGTTAGTTTACTTTAAACCATGAAAATAGATTGTTAGTTTAACTTTACACCATGCAAATAGATTGTTAGTTTACATTTAAACCATGAAAATAGATTGTTACTTTACTTTTAAACCATGAAAAATGATTTTTAGTTTACCTTTAAACCATGAATATAATATTATAAGTATTAGATTGTTAGTTAACCTATAAACCATGACAATAGCTTGTTACTTTACTTTTAAACCATGAAAAATTATTGTTAGTTTACCTTTAAACCATGAAAATATATTGTTAGTTTACATTTAAACCATCAAAATAGATAGTTAGTTACAGTTAAACAATGAAAATAGATTGTTAGTTCATCTCTAAACCATGAAAACAGATTGTTACTTTACCTTTAAACCATGAAAATAGATTGTTAGTTTATCTTCCAAGCACGAAAATAGATTGTTGGTTTATCTTTAAAGCATGAAAATAGAGTAGATTGTTAGTTTACCTTTAAACCAAGAAAATAGATTGTGAGTTTACCTTTAAACCAAGAAAATAGATTGTTAGTTTACATTTAAACCATCTTGGTGAGGTAAACTCTATTTATAAGAAAAAAAAAGCTGTCAATGACTCCAGACCTTTGAAAAATGATCGTATAACCGGCCAATAATCGAGCAATTTCTAGAAGTGATAAATTTTAGTGATAAATTAAATCAATAATAGTGAAGAATATCCACGTTCAAAAATACAAAATACATACCGTGCATTCTCTGAACTGTGCCTCGGATTATAACTTCGGAGTCCCTCTGAAAATACATGAATAAAGAACTACGCACTTTATTGATCTAGCACTAACATAACAGGATATGACGCAAAACATGACAAATAAATAATAATCTAATAAAACTAAAAATAATCATAAGCGTCTCAAAAAATCACCGCTAAATAGAAACAGAAGATAATAACATAATAAACAAATTAAATCTTAAAAATGTAACACGTACTTCTGGAGTAGATCTGTGATAGAGTGCAGGGCATATCTCAGGGAGACCACATCAGAAATCGCTTCAAACCAAAATAAAAAATGCCTAAACTGTAATAGAACAGTATTGTACTGCATTATCTAACAATTTATTGAAAAACAGGCATTTAACTGTGTTTCCTTACTGTTACCCTAGTTACCAGGCTTTTAGGTACGAATAGCTTTTAGGTACGACTAGCATTGACGACGTTAAAACATTTGAAAAAATGGTTTAGATTTTTTATTTCCGGATGGCAACTCTCGCTACCAGGGCTCTTAAGTAGCTTCAGCACCAGGACAAGTAGCTACAGCACCAGGACTCTTAAGTAGCTCCAGCACCTGTGCTCTCAAGTAGCTCCAGCACCAGGATTCTTAAGTAGCTCCAGCACCAGGACTCTCAAGTAGCTCCAGCACCAGGACTCTTAAGTAGCTCCAGCACCAGGACTCTCAAGTAGCTCCAGCACCAGAATTCTTCAGAGAAATTCAGAGTAGATCCAGAAATATACGGATTTTGAAACACAATTTATTATAAAGAGTAACTCGCTTATTTAATCTTTAAAAACAAGTGTAAGAAAGTTTTCGTAAAAAGCTCCGAAATTGAAAACACTGCATTTTCAGTGTTCCCCGTGTTCAATTAAATGTAGATATTCAATATTATCGATGGCTAATAAAATGTGACATTGGAATTTGCTATATTCAAACAAATTAAGACATTCAACGTCCTGTTAAGAAAAATTAACGCATTTTCTAGATTATCAAACTGACTTTTAGATTACCACAAAACGAAAGAACTTCGGAGCCATGCGCACTGCATGAAAGACAGTTAGTTTAATTATTACTTAAGTCAAATATTTGCAATCTCAATAACTTCTAATTATGATACAAAGTATTTAACTTTTCATCGTCATAAAAATAATTGAACTTGACAGAACGGGCTCCATGGTATTTCTCTTCACATAACACAATGCAATGTACCTCCAAGTAAGTGACGTTAAATAACGTTGACTACGAGTAGACTTCGTTGAAGCAACGTTGATTAAGAGTTGACTTCGTTGAAACAACGTTTATTTTAATTAAGTGTTTAGCATCACACAACATCCCATGAAGTTTCCAAAGTCACACAACATCCCTTAAATTATTCAACGTCACACAACATCCCATAAATTATTCAACGTCATACAACATTCCATAAAGTATTAAACGTGACACAACATCCCATAAATTATTTAACGTCACACATCATCCGTAAATTATTTAACGTCACACAACATCCCATAAAGTATTCAACGTCACACAACATCCCACAAAGTATTAGACTTCACACAACATCTCATAAAGTATTCAACGTCACACAACATCCCATTAAGTATTAGACTTCGCACAACATCCCATAAAGTATTCAACGTCACACAACATCCCATAGAGTATTAGACTTCACACAACACCCCATAATTCAATGTCACACAACATCCCATTAAGTATTAGACTTCCCTACTAGACGTCGTCGGGATAGGACGTACGTGTCGCGGCCGGCTCTCAGTGAAGTAAACAGTTGACGATAATTTTTCTTTGATGACCAGTGGTTAATTAATTGTACAGACTGGGCCTGAGAGATGTAATCCAGTGTTTCGGCGGAAAATAAGGGAAGTCAGTGAAAAAAGAGTATAATTTGTTCAGTGTGAAAGTGTTCAGAAAATTACTCTTTTATATATGAAAAAGACTCTAAAAAAAATAATAATAATAACAGATCGGTAGAATGAAATTATAGCATTCAATACGTGAAGCAGTGAAGTGTTTACATTAAGTGACAAGTGTCTTACATTAAATCACTGA
>NW_025945508.1:7427-8393 GCF_000764305.2 Hyalella azteca
TTGTTACTGCCATCAGCAAATGAAAATAGCTCTACAAGCTGTCTCTTATACACATCTAGATGTGTATAAGAGACAGACGTTACACAACATCCCATAAAGTATTCAACATCACACAACATCCCATAAAGTATTCAACGTCACACAACATCCCATAAAGTATTCAACGTCACACAACATCCCATAATGTATTAAAAGTCGCACAACATCCCATAGAGTATTCAACATCACACAACAACCCATAAAGTATTCAACGTCACACAACATCCCATAAAGTATTCAACGTCACACAACATCCCATAGTGTATTCAAAGTCGCACAACATCCCATAAAGTAATCAACGTTACACAACATCCCATAAAGTATTCAACGTCACACAACATCCCTTAAAGTATTCAACGTCACACAACATCCCATAAAGTATTCAACATCACACAACATCCCACAATTTATTCAACATCACAGAACATCCCATAAAGTATTCAACGTTACGCAACAACCTATAAAGTATACAGCCTCACACAACATCCCATAAAGGCCCGTTTCCACTGCGGGACTTATTCTGAAGGATTGAGACTGGCCTGAGACCAATAAGCCACATGGCTGGACTTGAAAACTGGAGTGCGCGTTTCCACTACGAGCGTGTGCTGGGATTGAGACTGACCGTCTGGGCTACCGCACTCGCTGGCCTTTGAAGATAGATTATGCTGCCGCTCTTGCTGTACTAGCTGTTGTCACTATGCATCTGGTTCTTGATGTTCGGTTTTGGTTGTTGTGTTCTCGGTCTCTGTTCGGTATGCGCAAGAGGAACCAAAGTTATTGTTACCTAATAGCAGTTATGAAACGCAAGAATGTTTTCAAGCTTCTCATTAACATAGTTTATCCGTGTAATAACATGCATTCACCAAGGGATTAAGAAACAGCATTATCTGACCTTTAATGTATCGAGAAAATTAAATGTAATATATA
>NW_025945509.1:0-124854 GCF_000764305.2 Hyalella azteca
AAGGACTACTACACACATTGTAATACTATTGTATGAAACAATTATGGGCATATCATTTGTTGATGCCACTAAAACACCAGCATTTTCATAGTGTAGGCGATCGCCTCTGCTAGCAGAGGCTGGACATAGGCTATGCATGTCCTGTGTGTAGTAGTCCTTGCTTACTATATTTTTCAGCAGGCCGATGGGATACCGCGGCTGAAAATGACCGGTATTTCTTATTATTAACGCCGTTTACGAGTTACAATCTACCTTGATTTTGAACGCGTTTAATACACTTTGATAATACGACATGCTTTATATTCTAATGAAATACTTTTAACTGAGCTTATATCATATCATAATTAATCTCTCTTTTAGAGTTCGCTTGCTGAAAAGTCAATCGTTTTAATGAAGCCAATCAAAAAACTTATGACCACCAGAATATTCACTCAAAATATTCAACCTAAAAGTGTCTTTGAAATCCAGTTAAACTCGTGATAGAAGCTCGTAAATCCACGACGTTCGCAATAAAAAATTGAATAAAATTCACAGCTAACATACGATGCAGAACACATCAAGTTGGAGGAGATGCAACGTAGGTGCTGCCGCCACCTGATGTAGACTCCCACTGAAGACCTTATTTCCTGCAGGCCACCAACCGCGTGAACTTTATTGGGAGGCTGACGCTCCTTATCGTAAGTGTACCACTGATATTATATAATGGAAGGCTGCTTTACTTATCGCTAGGGCTTGTCGCCGCTAACATGTGGCTACTACATGACCATCATTTGGATGGTAAATATTTTCTCATAATTAGGGTTGAGGTAAAAATGAATAATATTCAATATTATTAAGTTTACATGTGACAATAACCTTACCATCATTTGGATGATAATATTATTTCATAACCAGGATTGCAATAAATGTTATTTAATATGATTTAGGCTAATGAAAAATCAGCTAGGCAAAATTGTAAGTGAATCTGTTCGGCAGCTGTAAGGCTTTCGCGTTTACATATGTTCGACCAATTCTTCCTTCGCTATTTTGACCGATTGAATGTTGTGTGCATTTCCTATTTTTTTTATTCTTTGTATTTAAGGGGAAATTTTGTTACAAAATATAAGTGTGCACATTAACAAAAAGTTTTCAGTATCAACTGCATCAAGCTAGTACAGGTGTTTATATTAATTTTAGACGATAATACCGGATAAATTAACCTAAGAAAATAGCCCTGTTCCTTTCTTGACGCAATTTACAGTGAATGACCTCAAATGATTAAGACCTCATATGATTATGAATGACCTCAAATGATTACTACATCAGATGATTACAAATGACCTCAAATGATTATGACCTCAGATGATTACGATTGACCTCATTAGTGATTATGACGACGATTTACATCGGCGCCACAGCACCTGCGAATTTTCCTGTTCAACACACGGGTAGCTAAGACACCGAGACTGGCAGGTCGATATCTGAATAACATAAAGTTATTTATTTTAGATGCCAAATGTCGTTGGAAAGTGCGGTCGATATTTACATATACAAAATAAAACAAAGATTTAACTCCTACCACAAATGACATCACAACAGCGTTTTATTTGAATATTTGTTTTTTTATTTAGTCCATTATTGTCCAATTTAATTTTGTCCAATTTTGTCCAATATTTTGTCCATTATGAATATTGTTGAGTCATATTACATAATTTAGTTGTAGATAGTGACTTTTAAAATATTTGATTGGCTTATTTATTTGAATTGAATTCAACACAATGGCTAATATAATATAATTTTGGATTTACTGCATTTAAAAGTTCTCGATACTCTTTATAAGAGGCTTCCTTTTCTTCTCGGCCTATTAACACAAACTTTTTTTTAAAAATAACTTTCTTAAGCACATCTTTTCATATGATAGGCAATTGGAAAAAATGAATGATCCATTCGGAAATCCATTTATTCTGTAGGTCGTATTATAAATGGTCAGGAAAGACGCAAAAGAAACGGCGATCCTCAGTGGCATGACCGTGCGTATATCAGTGCCTGTGTTGCGCAAACAAATAGGGAATTACGTAATACCTGCGACTGTTTGCTGCTGCATTAAGTATTTAGGTTAAATTTATGAGTTAAGAATTTAAACAAATGGGGTAGCCTGTATTTCATATTTCAGATAAAAAATATTAACATTTGTATTATATTTTAAGCTTTAAAAATAATAATATACCGAATTTAGTGACAATTGAATGTAAGTTTCTATCTGCTTGACAATATTAGGTTGGATCTGAGTGAATAATAAATAGATTACACAAATAAAGATTTGACGTGCAATAATTCAAATTAATCAATCGTTCGTACAAAAAAGATGCATACAAATGATACAAAGTATTTTCAATAGGAAAGTTTTAAATAAAAATACAACCATCATAACTTCACAAGCCCACTAACACATCGCTCACTGTTGTTACAACTTACTCTGAAACAACAGCCTGAAGCGTTACCTAAATTTGTTGCCGAAATGAATTTAATAAAAATCTTAACAACAACAACAAGTAAGACAAGCACGAAACTTAGACAACGGTAGACCTGCTGAGATGTAAATTAAATTCTGCATAACAAGTTTCGCGAGTACACGAGAAACTTCAACTCTCCATGAGCAGGTCTCAATGCTGCTGCTTTAAACGACTCTGGCAGCTCAAAAACTGGCATTTCCAGATTTGCTAACCTCAGCTGGATAGTGGCACGTACCCTTAGAAAAATGAATGGGTCGTATTGTTCAAATTGTGATATTTACTTAACTACTGTACGAGCAGAGAACGGAGGCCATTGATTTGCCCTTTTTTGTTGCAAGTTGGGTCAACATGACCCACACAAGGGCAGTTATTTGCACAAATTCTCACTCATTTATCTGTCTGTACTCTGCACAGGGCCTTGACTACTGTCATGGCAAGCTTCTACGTGAATTTGAACAAACGCCATGTCCTTGGTAACAAGCTAGCAACACACGCCTGCACTGCGACAGCTGACGCACGTGCAGCTCCATGGAGCAGACGTAGAAACGCACTGAGGTTGGTAGCTTACATAACAAAACATTCATCCGTTCTATTGTGAAAGTCGGGCTGCGGTCAGTCGTGTTCCAGCAATGCACGTGCAGTAGAGTCTCCTAAAGCATTCTAGCCGCTAAATGCAAGGGCATTATTACAATTTGCGTTCGTATGCTTGTTGTACGCTGTTCAAACTCGTTGAAAGTCATGCCTGATGGCTATGTTTTCGTGCATGGCTTTGTTTTCGTTCGTTATCCATTGACGCGTGCGTGACAACAAATCATGCATATGTTGCTTTTTTGACATGCATGTTGCTGGGCATCGACACAAAAATTTTTGTGCTACTGATGAATAGCTTAATGGAGTAATACTTCTTTTGGCATGTTTTACTCTTCAACTCAGTATATATAATAAAAAATAATACAATTATCAATATATTATGATGCTGACATGAATAATATAATTCATCATAATAACAATAAGGGCTGAAATTAAATCAGGCAATTGTTTTCTAATATTTTCCGTCGTTTACCATGTCATTTGTATCAATATTTCGAAATCTTTAATAACTATAGAAGATAAAAGTCACACTATATTTTTCATGTCTCACAATGGTCTCCATGGCGCCTCTCATCAAACTGCTTCATATTCAATGATTTTATATAACGTTATATTATATTATATCATATTATATTATATTAACGCAGTATTATAACGTTAGAATACTACGCACCGTGAATATTATTTTACATAACTGCTTAAAAATTAAATTAATTTACATTTGCAACATTTGAGTGATTGACAGCATGTTCTCGTATATCTGGATTATGTTGATTTAGTCGTTAAAATACTTCGTAGCAACATTAAAAAAATAAAGTCGAACCCAATAACTTTTTACGATCTTGAAATTTTATATCTCTACCTGCAATCCATTCGCAACAAGACACAATTTCCTTAGATTCAAACAACGAACTTAAACAAATAGGGATTGATATCTTTACTACTGGAGGCCATTCACCGCAGTTGGACGGACCTCTTGTGAATGTCGTGGACTGCCGTGCGACTTTCCTGCTGTTTGTTATTTCTATCAGTCGAGATTAGGGCTTTGTCGAACCCTGCAATCTTTCGAAAAAGTTTTCTGATATCATCGTACCCTAAGAGAAATGTACCCAGGAGGTTGTGAAAGGATTCTGGAGGTATTTGCATTATCCATGTTTACACTACATAATTATTAAATAGAATATTTAAAAATTGAACATTTATCGTTTAATTATTATTACAACACTTCTCTTTAACTTCACTTCTTGTTTGTCTGTCTGTTTGTCTGTCTGTCTGCTACAAATATTGTAATAAAAATTTAATACACTTCTACTTATCCTATCGATCTGAAATTTTGCCCACTTGTGTAAAGTTGGAGACAATGCATGAATCAAATGTCAAAATAAATGATTTTAGAAAATTAAAAAATTTTTTTTTTCAATATTAAAAAAATTGAAAAAATAATTTTGTCAGCTACAAATCTTATAACTGATATCTGACACTTTTTTACCTGTCTGATTGATCTGAAATTTTGCACACTTGTGTAAAGTCAGAGGCAATGCATGAATCAATTAATAGAATGAATAATTTTGAAAAAATTTATATATCAAAAAAAAAATTATATATTAAAAAAATTGAAAAATTAATTTTTTTAATATTCGAAAATTAAATGAGAAATATTCATTGTACATCTGTAAGATTAGAGACACTGGATTCTTTGGAAGTGTTGTCTTTAAAAAGTAATTTTTAAACGTATATTATTTTTAAAAATTTATCATGACAAACTATCTATTACGCTGTTTTTTTCTATAATTTTCTATATACATACAGAGTATATATCTACGGCTAGTATTCCAAGGTAAAAATTAGAACTGTTCACACTAAAAGTAAATGCTTGGTTAAGTATAAAAATAGTCACCAATCCTATAGGATAGTCACACGAATAATTTTCGAGTTCAACATTTTAGCTTAATAGGTTTGTTTTGAGATTATACGTAAGATAAGCTTGGTACAACTAGTATGAAGCAGCAAAACATAAATTTCCCATCCACTCAGAGTGCCATTGAGCCTGGTTCCGGGAGCAGGGCGTTCGTAGAGTTTGCCACTTAATACCGTCCTGCTAAGCGTCCCAAAAATATGAAACTTTTCGGCGAAGATACTAGACTTTCCGGTAGTGCAGATTACTCACGCCATTAAACTTATCGCTAACTTTTACGTTGAAGAAACATCGCTTATTTCCATAACTTAATGTATAGCGCTTTTTAACAGACATCTCTTTCCACAGCGCAGAACTTCTAAGGAATTTCCGACACTTCCATACACAATCTGGGAAGTTTTTTACTCGAATATTTTGTACACTTTGTTTGGTTTGAAAGCAAATTTCATGTGGGAGTTCTTTGACATTTTTTGGGAATCGCAATGAGTTACTGATAACTTTTGATTTGAATGCGATGAATGTGATCTTGTGGGGAAGAATTTATTAATTATAAAGCTTTTTTATTTTTCGGGGTGAGTGGCGTATGTATTTTCGAGCCTTCCGTGAAGCCCCGAATATGCGTAGATATAATCGGCATGTAAATTCAAGACCTCTGATAGTAATTAAGCTGTCCCATATTAAACGCCGTATTTTCATGAAGAGATATGCATGGGAGTAATACTCTGCTGTTTAATGCTAAAAAGCAAGCATAACGGATTTGAAGAATTGTTTGTGTACATTTTACTCCGCCGTCTAATGACGAGCATTTCACTCGCTGAAGTATTGTGCATAAATTTTATTGTTGGTAAATTTACAACAAGTTCTTAGTGCATCCATATTTCTGAGGCGGTTGAATTTATACTGGAAATTTCACTACTAATTTTTAGTCCATTTAATTTAGGAGCATCTAACCTTTAAGAAATGAAACTTGAAAAAAGCTTTACAATCATTAAATTTTTATTGTACGTTTAATTGAAAGGGCTTATAAGATAAAAATTTCTCCCTAAGAGAACCTAAGCCAAAACAGTTTCGTGGAAAGCACCGTTTGCAAATTATTTTAATTTTAATTATTCATGTGGATCATAAATTTGTTTTCATATTAAAATTGGCTATTGGTCAAAATGATGATAGAAAAATTGTTTCTTATCATCTCATTAGATGTACAGGGTGCGGCGCGGGAACTTACTCTTTTAAAAAAATCACAAAGTAAAAAGTATTAAAGATAGCGTTTTAATTCTTTCTTTTTTACAAAGAGCTACATTTAAAGTTTCGTTGGGTTTACTTACAAGCTGTCTCTTATACACATCTAGATGTGTATAAGAGACAGGCTTTGGAAAAGATTGAGTGCCTCAACGGTGTGCAAGAAACTTTCATAACCAAGTAGAACAGATATCGATAACGGACTACCGTGCCATTGTCTTGGTAATGATGGAGCGCCTGATCGAGCGCGAGAAACTTTCGAGCCGAGGGCCCTTGAGTGAGCTTCACGTCTGAACGCGACCGTGGTAATACAGCCTAATTAAAACCGACAGCAGAACTACTAGACGTGCTACTTCAGAAATTCAAACGCTGTAAGACATTCCAACACTATTGTGCTTCATTTGGAAATGGAAGTTTTTCAGATATTATTTCGTGGCATCGTGGGTTGTAAGAAGTTTAAAAGTATCTGGAAATTAATTAATACTCTCGCGTTGGGATGAGGCTCTAGAGGCCTATAAATCACCANGCGAAATCCAGTCCTGAATTGATTTAACTTCAGAAGAGTTGGTATACAGCAGAGGCTGATATTATTTGAGTGTGTTATTTATTCATTTATTATTATTTAAAGTGAACTATTAATAAAATATAAACTTTACAGTGAAATCAAGTCCTGAATTGATTTAACTTCAGAAGAGTTGGTATACAGCAGAGGCTGATATTATTTGAGTGTGTGTGTAGTTGCAAACTCGGGTTTAATTGAGGAACTTCTGGGCCGCCCAGCGTACCCGTTTGAATCACATATATGCTGAGCCTGTCGAGTTGTGCTACCCTTCGGTCACTTGGTGCGTGTACGAGGATTTTGCTACCTGCAAACTTTAGCCTTTAATTGGTGAATAGAAGAGTTGTCTGTCGTCTGTATATAATATTAAATCTCGGCCAAATTTGTTACACTGTTTGGTTGCTTGAGTTGTGAGAATATTTAATCCAATATATTTAAACACCTTTGTGTTATATACGGAATTAGAGTCTAAATAGTTACAGATGTAGCAGTTAAAAAAGGAAAAGAAGTGTGGAGTGCCAAGGTGACTGTTGGCATAGTGAGTAAAAATGTGCATAAATGTAAAATAAAACGTAGATGTAAATTAAATTAAAAATCAGCAAGGCATCTGCTGCTTGATAAGTGATCAGGCTCTCATAAGCATGATTTTGTGGAGCTGAAATGTCGTTGTCATGCCATATTAAGAGGTATTTGATTGCCTATTCATGCCCCTGCTTTGATAAAGATTATGTTGCTTTCTCTAAATGGGAATTCCACGCATTACCTGTCATCTACGCAGTTTCAATTAACTGAAATATAACAAATGAATATTTTTTAGTAATCTCAATCACTAACTCACACCACTTCTCATTTAATTTTTGTTTGTCCATGGTTTTGAACAGCAAACATTTTTTGATATAATAGTGGAGTGAATAAATAAAAAATGGCGATACTATATTGTAGCATCGTGGTGGCAGAAGAAGTTCCGAACTTCAGTGTAAGTCTTGGAAGACGATGTTTGCTTGAAAAATTCGGGACGAATTTTTTTACTACAGTTTTGTTCGGTTGGCAATCCTGCTTTGTAGTATCAGACTCAGGATTGTTCCAAACTGCATCGATAGATGAAAGAAAAACTATGTTACCCACTGTCGTATCGCTCTACAATAATCCAAGTCAACCACGCACGCCAGGTTAGTTTTACATTCTTAGGTAAAGTTATTATTATAATACTTTTTTATTATTGTTATTGTGGTGAACTTTGCCTCAATTTATGTTTAGGATCTTCACGAAAGAACGAAAACATCCGATACGAGTAGGGATACCGTCTCCCTCATTCCAGTATTTATTGTTTCAATATAGATTAAATTTTATTACGCACCAACTACTCACTGGTTGATGTAATTTGCTAGCACTTTAGCTGCATAGTATACACCAATACGAGCCTGTCCAATAAATTTGCTGCATAAAACTAGGCTTGAATAAGCCTACAAATCTCACTACTTTAAATTATTATGAGATTCTCATTTCACTCCAGTTTCGCTCATTTACCCACTGTACCCTAAACAAACTCGCATGTATACATTCCAGGAATGTTTCGTAAATTGAGAGTCCTTTCATTTACGAGAGACTCGCACCTGCCGACACGAGCAAAATTTAGCGGCCAGTTGCGCAACTTCATCGCCATCCGCGTGATGAATATTCAGAAGCGCCCAGCATTTTATTTTGTTTCGTTTTGGTCCTTTATTTATTTTGTGTGGCGTTGCACGTCGGAAATAATAACTTTTATTTTTTTTTAGATATCTGCACTAAATAAAATGAATAAACGTCTTTCCAAAAATTCCGCATCATTTACTGCATTTTTTAGGATGATCGTTTAGTAGGTTTTCTTCAGATTCTGTACAAAATTTTTATTGCAAAATGTGTTATGAGTTTTATTAAATCGAAGTCAATAATAACAGGACGTTATGCTTATACACATATAATTTAAAAAAAGAGAAGAAAATTGCTCCTGCACCCAATGAAGTAAAATTTCACATGCACATGATGAAGCAACTTTGCGCTTATCTATGAGAAATTTGAATTTTAATTAAATAAATTAGAAGTGACCATTAAAAGGTAGTGAAATATTTAATTCCTATCCTAATCGTTTAAATATACCAAACAGCTATCGTCCATTTCCAGCTCTGAGACGAAGGCGTTATCATCGAAGAACCTGAGATCAATTAAATAGTGATTACGAATAATCCGAGTGATCTCATTTATTATTAATTATTTTTGAAATCATATTTTTGTATTTTCCATTGCATTTATGACTTTAATGACAATAAGCGTTTTCAGATCGCCAATAATTGGCCATTATTGGCCATTATTCAGATGCATCTAGACGAATTAGTTGAGAATTACTTAATTCTAATTTAGATGAAGAAAACCTGCCGAAAAGTTAGTTTTATTATTTCTCCGACTTTGGAACAAGAGACGTGCAGTCGCTCCCCGTTTTATTTATATAAGAATCATTCTATCTGAACAATTCTTCAATATGAGTCGAAGCGCCTCCCGGAGGTTGTTTACTCGCCTCTTTTTGCCTCACCGGATACGATGCTGGAAATTTTTTTGGCCGTCTGGCCTTCGCAAAGACTGCAGTCTTCTTTTTTTACAGTCTTCTTCTTTTCGCAAAGACTGCAGTCTTCAATTTGGCCGTCTGGCCTTCGCAAAGACTGCAGTCTTCTTTACGAGGCATTGGCTACGAATAATAAAGTTCGATTTCAGTCTTCATTTTGAAGCTCACCGCGCGCGGGACGCTACTGCTGCGGAACTAATGCGAGGAAAACGATGAAAAAATATAACTCAGTACTCACTGCAATGAGTGACAGAGAGCGCATTTTCTCGTCGACGAAAACTTGAGGTCACGGACGGACGGACAGACGGACAGACAGACAGACAGACAGACAGACAGACAGACAGACAGACGGACATGGCGAGCACAATAGTGCATTTTTTCCATAAATGAGAAAATGCGCTTAAACGAGCGTTACCCGCGGAACTCGCGTTTGCTGCTTGTTGTTCATTTCGCTGATGTCCGACGATAAATATTATCGATATACAATAATGAAGTTTCGATAAATTATCTATGTTCGGAGTGAATGAAGTTAATTTCCAGTAGAACGAATATGCGTAAAAATCTTTATCTTATGAACGGTAATGTAGGAATGATATTTGACGAGCGGTCAACCATTCCTCGCATGGCTAATTTTAAAAGCAGGTCGCGATGCGTTTTCCTTGTGAGTCCATCGATGTTTTATCATAAGACAGGTCTAATTAACACGAAGGCCAACATCCAGCATGAATAAACATAATGAAGATCTAATAATGTAGGTTTTACTGTCACGAAGACCAAACCACGATGAGAGCTTAACCATCACGGTTACCTTGCCATTACTAAGACCTGATTACTATGAAAACCTTGACTTTTCTCATTGGATTAGCAAAAATTAACTCACATTATTCATATCCGTCTCGCTCTACACAACTCCCCTCTAAGATCAGAACCTTAGTAAGACTTATCAGTTAATGCTTAATCCAATTTATTAATTCAAACGCTAAATTTCAACTAAATATACGGTCAATAATACGCACGATTGTATAATTCAACAATGATATGCCCTACCAAAGTTGCTTCTATTGTATTAAACTTGAGAGGACTTCAACCTGTCAGTTTCAACTTTCAACTTCAACAAGGTTGCTTGTGCTCGAGCTTCAACTCTACACTTCAATGGGAGATTCGACGCCAGGAATGTATGGCCTGAGGAGAGAGCGAGCGCCGAGGAGGCATCGTATTGGGGCCAATATCGTCTTATTGAAGTGAAGCTCGTATGGTGTGTGTCCGAGGCTCTCTAGGTCATGGCATTACACTGCATCTTTGTGGAGATGCGTCGTGACCTAAAAGATTATTACTGATGCGCAAAAGGTGATATTTTAGAGCACGAATTGGTTTAGAGTCATCAATATAAATTTGGAAAGTTAATTAGTTCTTGCTCGTGCTGATAACCGTATATCTACTATTGCTGAAATGAGAATTAATTTACATTAGAAAAAATTCAATTAGCACACTTACAAAGACATATAACAAGAATACACACAGATTTCCTGTATCAAACAGGATGGATACAAGAAACTGACAGGTTAGTCCGGCGTTGCTCCGGCTCAGTAATCCTGGGAATCTTAGAATCCTGTAACCTTGAATCCGTTCATCTCTGTCCTATGCCAATTAAAAAAACTTTCAAACCCATGTTTTATATGAAACATTAAACTCCAATTTGAATTTCACTACAGAATATGAAAGAATAATTGTGATTTTTTTAATTAAGTTTGTAATGACCATTTTTTGTTTTCTAGTTTTACAATTCCTAGTTATTCTCCTACGAATGAAATTTTAGCTCCAGGTAATGTCCTAACACGATATGTATCGTTGATACGCACTCGAATATCCCATACAATTTACAATACTAGGCTTCAAATACACAAAAGAAGACACTCTGACAAATATTTATTAGATTACAAACGGTTGTGTAAGATGACTTTGAAATTTTACATTGCACTGACGATCAAATTTACCTGTTAACGCAAAGATCGAGGCTTTCTGAAGTGTATCCGACACAAATGCGACTACAAGCACCATTTTAAAATTTGCGATGAATTTCATCTTTAATTAAAAAAGGTTGATTCAGGTTGTTCAAAATTTAACTCGAATTCAGCGACATTGTTACTGAGAAATTATTTTTTTTGTTATGCAAATCAAAAGTAAAAACTACGCGGTAGAAATTCATGATGAACTTCTTAAGCGGGTTTTTGGGCTGTTGATGCAAATCTCGTAAGCGATTGAGGTCAACTTTTGATTTACTATATACTCGTACTTCGGAGATATTGTTCCGATGCATCACTCTTCTGTTGTCACGTAAGAAATACTGTACGTGTGAAATAATTTGAGAGTATCTGACTTTGAATGAACAGCTAGCCTCGAAAAATTATTGAAGCGAGACGCCTGTGTCAGTATAATCATCGTAGATTTTTTAGCCGACAATTTTTTTAATAATAGTTTTGTGCAAATTTCCCCCCACCGTTCGATCCTCTTAGCGGCTAAAAAGACCGAATGTCTCATGCATGGCGCACACTTGTTGTGAAAAATTATGCGTGTTTCTGTGGCTGTCCGACGAACAGCCGCCATAAATGGCATCAAATAAACGCAAAGCACGAGACTTCCGTCGTAGGCTCCTGAAAAGCCTATCGTAAAGTTACAACTTCAGACCAACCTTAGAGTGTTTCTCTTGTCCGGTCTGTCGTAAAGTGCATTCAGAATCAATTCACACAGCTTTATGCCTTGCGCTCTTGAGTGACATTTTTGGTATTACTTGAAACGATTGTATTTTCCACGGAAACATCTGCTGCTTTGTGATATCGATTTTTCTCTTTTTATTGAGGTTGGAAATTTATGTTGAATTCAATAAAAACACCGTAATTTCTTGAACAAAAATTTTTAGTCTCGGCGTGGATTCAAGCAAGTTTGAGACCAGGGAACTACACATTTTAAATTTAAGTTTCACTGCGATTAATTCTACGAAACTTGAATATCTAGTCGACTCAATACTAATGGTTTATATAATAAAAATATAATATATAATAGTAATTTTACAATAAGTTTCAGTGCAAAATTTAATTCCCGAGTGCATTTAGTCTTGGTATTAAGGATTAAATGTCTCTTTTCTGGAGATAAATTCGTATCTTGGAAATAGGACAACTATTAACATTATTATTGAGTCCTAATATTTAACTAGATTGAACTTTAACGATTATAATCAGCGCGAGAACACATTAACCTTCTCATAGGAAATATAAAAAAATATAACTCAGTACTCACTGCAGTGAGTGACAGAGAGCGCATTTTCTCGTCGATGAAAACGTGGTCACGGACGGACAGACGGACAGACAGACGGACGGACATGACGAGCACAATAGCGCCTTTTTTTCCGTAAATGAGAAAATGCGCTAAAAAGTAACGAAGTTGCTAACTCATATACGAGAAAGCCTTGAGCACATTTACGGATAATATAAAGCAAGCGCAGAAGTTATTACCGGGGTAACTACGACAACAATACGTGCACTGGGAGTTGTTCGGACTGATAACACTCCCTTCTGAATCGAGTGTTGTGAAGACCGAATAAAACGTAAAATCCTACTTCAATTTTGTCATCCCGAAAGGAAAGGTCGTCCTTATTTTAATTGTCTGAAATCGTGAAAAAACTTGTTCATGCGTACCTAAGTTGTTTTTATTTCAAGGTATGGAAAAGCTGCATAGCTGTTTTGCGGAATATAATGCTAGGTTATACCAGTCGTTGAGTAATAAAATAAGTCCATTTCGCTGAGGAAATTCGAACTGTGACCATCATCGGTACACTGCAACGGAATCGGTACACTGCATAACAACAGTATTATAATGGACAATTATTTTGGGATTCTGCAGAATAGTTTGCTATAATTCTACCAAGTGAGCGAGAGACAATAATAAGCGCTATTTTAGTTTGGATATTAAGCAGTCTGATTAAATGTCCAATTTATCGATAGCTCGCTATAGTCCTCAGCTGTCGCTAAGCAACTCTGTAATGAGCATATCTATAAAAGCTAGGTTAACGTGTGGACACAAACACCTGCAAAGATATAGATGGCATCACGTGCGAAAACATATGATACTGTAGGAAATAAAGTCTTTAAAATAAATAAACATAGCTTTAGCCTAAAATCCATTATAAGGTCCCATATTCACCGTTGGCATGTAAGGGTAACCAAGAAACATCGTTTCCCCATATTATGACGGTCCTAAAAATTTTCAAGTGTTTTTTATTATTCGTTATTATCATTGCATATTGTTTCACATGAACTTGTATTTTTCGTAGAAATTTTCCGCTCTTAATCAATCAGTGAACACTCCGGTTTTCTTCAATCTAACTCTGTTTTTAAAAATGCGCTCAATCGTATATTTAATCCTCATATGAAATTTATTCTTAAGTCCTTTTCTACAACTATTAAAAGCTTTTTACTCGGATCAAAGTTACTGCATTAGCGCTGTAGAATTTTGAGGCGTGGGCCGCCATATACTATGGGGGTGAATGAGCATCGCTGCATCAAATGCGGCGTTAGATGAGCACACGCAGCGCTAGTCAGAAGGCGTCTAGAATGCACGCGCGTTGGTGGCCACGCTGCGCCGCGCTAGTCACAAGGCGTCGAGAATGCACTCGTGTTGGTTGCCGCGCTAGCGCCGCGCTAGTCAGAAGGCGTCTAGAATGCACGCGTGTTGGTGGCCACGCTGCGCCACGCTAGTCAGAAGGCGTCTAGAATGCACGCGTGTTGGTGGCCGCGCCGCGCTAGTCAGAAGGCGTCTAGAATGCACGCGTGTTGGTGGCCACGCTGCGCCACGCTAGTCAGAAGGCGTCTAGAATGCACGCGTGTTGGTGGCCACGCTGCGCCGCGCTAGTCAGAAGGCGTCTAGAATGCACGCGTGGTGGTTGCCGCGCAAGCGCCACGCTAGTCACAAGGCGTCTAGAATGCACGCGTGTTGGTTGCCGCGCTATCGCCACGCTAGTCACAAGGCGTCTAGAATGCACGCGTGTTGGTTGCCGCGCAAGCGCCACGTTAGTCACAAGGCGTCTAGAATGCACGCGTGTTGGTTGCCGCGCAAGCGCCACGCTAGTCACAAGGCGTCAAGAATGCACGCGTGTAGGTTGCCGCGCTATCGCCACGCTAGTCACAAGGCGTCTAGAATGCACGCGTGTTGGTGGCCACGCTGCGCCGCATATTTTAAGGGGCATCTAAAATGCACGCGTATTGGTGGCCACGCTGCGCCGCGCATTTCAAAAGAGATCTAGAATGCATGCGTGTTGGTGTAATAAACTTCAATTGCTATGCTACTCATCAACATTACTTAGCATTAAAGGACCTTTAGACATCGTTGCAAATAAAAAAATCCTACTGAATTACATTGCTAAGAATTTTGTTTAGCCTGTTGGTTATCATTCAATCTAATAAAAATAATTTTATTTAATATACTTATATGTGCAACCTATTGCAAAGAACGAGAAAGATGAAAAAATTAAATATTAGGCGATAAAATTCAAGGAATTTGAATAATTAACATTATATGAGCATGCATCTCATTTAAGTCTTGCATAGAATTTATTAGCACTGAACTGAATTACTTGTCAGAAACACCTACACTTCAAGTCTAGACAGACGAACAAAAGTTCAGTAGTGCAACGTTTTTATCAAAAAACTGATGGAGCATAAACTGACTAAAGAAATAAAATAGAGAAATTACGCGACGGACCTTTAACTTAGCTGCGAGCAAGGAATTATAGAACATGACCCCTCACAAGTGAAAGCTTAACCTAAAATAAAAATGTACACTAAACTTGTTTTTTGCAGTAAACTGCTCAGGAGAATGATTTATAAATATTTATTTGACGTAATCTGATGAGGATTAAGCGTCACCTGCGATGCAGATGCATCTAAATTACGTTCGCTGATTGCGCTCTCAACCATCACAGGTCCCTCAGCATTTCTCGTGATTTATATTTCGTATATATGAGCGCCTGGTTCGTTAATGGTATTAGCCTCGTATCGGCCATCCGTAAGACGTCGATGACTTCAAAGCTGCAGCTTTGAATCGTTAAGTTCAAATTTAAATTTCCTTAATTCGAATAATCGGTGGCTCATCGTACATGAATAGCTAACAAAAGATATTGCATGTTATGATGCTCTATGTATTCTATTATTTTTCTTGAATAAGATTGTGAATCGTCATAGTGAATGCCTTGTTACTCCTTCTCAATGTAGTTCAATCATTAATGTTTTTTGTTTGGTTTTCCATCGAATGAATGGAAAAAGTTATGTTAAATGACACATGAAATTGTTATCTTGCATACAGTACGAGTAGCGTCTTTTATTTTATTCGTACCTGTTTTGTTAGACTCCAATTGCTTATTGAAGATACGTCCATCTTGACTTCTATTTAGAATACAATGTAGCTTCTCCGCTAATTTTCGTTACCCTTTCAGGAATTAATTTTGCTGTTGATCCAATGATGTTAAATAATCCATTTTTATCTATCTAATTTCTGAACCAAACCTTCGTAATTGAGCGTTTTACTGTTTTATGGGCGATGCGCTTGAACGGAAAATAACTTTAGAGCTTATAATTATTATGCTAAATATCAATCAGTGTCGTAAGTGTTGGCGAGAAGTCTCAGTGTCTCTCCGAGGGACTTAATTGATTCTTAATTTCATATGACGATAACAAAAATTATAATGATATGCGTAGGCCTTGAGAGGCCCAGACTTATAAGCACTCACGCTGCCGAGTGGGCGCTCACAAACTCGCCGTGGACAACTCTGGGCCAAGTTTGGTTGATGTTTGAGTAAAGTTTGCATGATGTTTGAGAGATAACTTCTGAAGACGCCAGTTCTGTGAGGTTCACAAGATGTTTGTCGAGCGGCCACGAGTTGGTATCTCGCGACCGAGCAGTCATAATTTAAGTGAAGGCATGGAACGAATCATTTCATGGCGTTACTAGGCGCGGGTATTTATGCTCATGTCCAAAGTCCGGCACATAGAAGAAAGCTTTACCTCTCATAACTCGAAATTAATTCATCAAAAATTCAGCACATTTATGGCTGCATTTAAATTTTGTGGAATTAAGTAGTCTTTTTTCGTATAAAGGCAGCACAGTTCTAATATAAACAACCAGATGGTTTACCCGAGAATACTGGAAGTATGTGTAGTCAAGATTGTTTCTGTGCTCGAAAAGCCTGTCTCTGAATTCGAGGCTAATATGGTAAAGTTGAAGCCAAATTTGCAAGGACCAAGTCATGTGTGTGCAGTTTCAATCACGCATGATACATTCAGGTCAAGTTTTGTGTCAGGTAAATATTTGAAGTGCAGTGTTTGTTTTATTATCCTGTAAGCATTTAGCTTCGTGATAGTGCGAGTCTGAAGCGCCCTCAATCGCAACTCCCAGCAGTCTATAGGTATCATAAAGACTCAAAAAAGTGGTGCTAATTTTTTAATGAAGTGCAACGGGGAAGGTATTTTCATTCAGCTTTATTAGCGAGGGCATGCCACATATGCCAGTGAATTTTGCTTGGTCGAAAAATTTTTATAGCTTCATTTTAATGCTAAGCTATCTTATTTGAGGTTCAGCATAAGTTTAAATATCATACATTAATTTCCATATTCATATGAATCAATAAATTCTGGACATTCAAATTACTGCTCGACTTGCAAGCTGTGGAACAAAATCGATCATCGCAGAAATACTAGTTTAAAATATTATTAGTTTAGTTATGATATTAAAACTTATCAGATAAAGCACTCCAGCTTCTAAAGCCGTTTAACGATCGAAATATCAAATCTCTACGGACATACGTCCACACTTGATATTAAATAAGTTTACTCAATGAAGAAAGAAAAAACAGATTGAGTCTGTTCCGTTCGTTACATAACTCGAGCATAATTATTGGAAACTATATATAGATTTTCGGTGGTAGCCCGCTGTTAAACCATAGCGTTTTCATTTGCGGAGGCTAGACTGCATACTGTAATATTTTTCAACGGAATCAGTGTCAAACTGTCTCAGTGCATGGGCCACCGATCGTTGTTAATATTAGATGGAAAATTTTGTTGCATGGGGACTGTTGGACTGAAATGGGTTTATGTTGCAATCATATTCGTTAGTTGATTTTTGTGTGTGTTTAACCACAATGTGTATACCTGTTAAATTATGAAACGATAAAAGCATCAAGTTTTGAAAAATTATTTGGAGCTTCGATATTCATATAGTAGATAAAGATTAGAGATAACGTACTGAACTGAACGAGATTTTGGTTTAAAAATTTTTTAGCCTCATTGTTTAATATTAATTTTTTTTCGCCTTGGTGCTTTGTTCAATAACGTATTTTGTGAAGAATATTTTCAGTCTCAGTTCAACGGGGCTCTTGCCACCAATGAAATCTTTCGGGATATTGCAAAGAAAGTCAACAGTGTTTGATCACACATTTCTAAGAGCAAATCTTCGCAGGAGTTTAATGTTCTCTGAGACAAATTTACTATCATGCGAGCTGATGGCTTAGAGCCGCTATCCATCACCGCAAGTCCATCAAACGGAATGACTGGACCGATCCGAGAGTGCGAAACCGGATTGAGGAAACTTGGGTCGAAGAACTCCATTTCGGCAAAGTTTCGTCGGCGTGAAAAGAGCAGTTGTTAACATTTGTTAAATGAGTTATTTCCTAAGATCCAGAGTTGATTCGCTATTGAATCTTGATCGAATAAACTACAGAGATTAGAAAACTTATTTTATAAAGATCAATGAACTAATAAACTCTGGCTTTTAATGAAAGATTATATTCTATTGGCTCAGCGGAACTGGGTGTGAAATGAAAATGAAAAATATATATTTAAATGAGCACGAATATGTAAATTTTAATAAAACTTGGTTTAATGTTGTATTAAATGATTTAATATTTGACAATTATTTAGTAAATTCATCACACTGGCTTAAAAATTCACATTCCCAGCTAGTCATTAGAAGCTCGTCGTCACACAACCTATATACCTTCGTCATCATGCAAACAAAGAGCTTAAAAATAACCTGTACCATCCATTCTCTTCTGTGATCCATCCTACATTATTACTCGAAACTTCTTTGATGGTCTCCCGGACTGGAGCTATTCTGATGTCCCTGCAAGGAGCTTTTTAAGAGGCTTTTGTTTTTAAATGCTGTGCACACGAAGTAGATGCCTACATATGCTGTCGTCGTATATTATAGTCTGGAGTAAGGGGATATTTACTACACAATTGTTTTCTTAAATAATTAAACAGAGATCGTTTGTTTGTGGCATTGCACCTTATTTTCAAAATATTGCTCAGATTCTGCAATTCAGTGGCAATTTCCCGCAGAACAAACGTCGTACGATAATATTCGGTCCTCTTCAAGAAGTCCCTTTCAGTGAGTCTCAACAACAAAATTTTTCGAAGTTGACGAGAGGGAAAGACGTTGCTATGAAGAGGATTTTGAGTCTTTGCGTTCAACATTTGATTTTAGTGAATAAAGACGATTAATTTAGAGCGTAGACGTTTCGTGAATCCTAACGGCAAATTGACAATTTGGATAAATACATTTCGGATTGAATTAGGGTTTGATTTTGACGTGACCGATAAAGTGTGCACAGCACGACATTTTATTTCTCGCATCTATCACAGGTTCCTTTATACACACTGTTTGTCATATGCAACAGCAACAACAACATAAAAAGTGAACAAACTATTATTAATAAAGATTTATTGTGGCTAAATGAAGAACTTGAAATTTGCGGTCACAGAGGGGGGGGGGGCAGTTACAGAGGGTCACACCTTCCATTTGTGGCAAATCTGAGGGCGCTTGGGAGCGCAAAGGTCGGTCTTAACTTGTGGGAAACTTGAGGTGTCGCGCAGCTCGTACGAGAACAGCTTCGCGTTTTATCTTGTGACCTCGACATGTTATAATTTAATAATACTATAAAATGACTGTTTTTTATGAAAGAAGCCTGGGAACAGAAGTTACATATACGTGGATTGAAGTTGTAGGTGACAATAGTTTAATAATTTGTTCAAGAACATTCCTTTTCTAAATTAGCAACTGAATATAAAAACATAGAATTGGTTCTAACAAATGGTGTGTGACAATACTTCTAGGCCGCAAAATTAAAAAAAGTTATATCACTACATTGCTTGAAAGTAATTCAGAAATATCTCTCTTTAATTAAAAGAATAATTTTCAGATTAAAATGTAAGATTTGGTACCGTAGACTAACTATTTTTGATTGGCCTCTTAACGCGCGGCGATGACATCAAAGGCTTCTAAAATTTCTTCGACTACCGATTTTTCAGAAATTCAATGAAGTATCGCAATTTTTACGAGCAAGCCCAGGCCAGCCGTATAAGCGAGACACCGAGGATCCTTATTTTCCTGTCTTTTTTCTTTTTTTTTTGTGGCAGAAGATGGTTATGAAGTTGCGAAGGCGGATGGAAATGCATCACGGTTATATTACGAATTTAATCAACAAACTCGTGAAACGAATGAAAAGGCAGTGATTTTAAATCATAATTGTATCGTATTATGTTTTCCAGTTTTTTAGCAGTCAAATTCATAATGAGTTGCTTATGATCAAGGATAAAGCCATACAAATTGGTAATAAATTGTTTGCTTCCGCAAAATCTCGTCAATAAATGTTTAATCAGCAGCTTCTTAACATTTACCACCACCGTTAATATTTGATCAGGTACCCACTTACCTAAAATCCTTCGTGCAAGTCTGTGCCCCTGGCAAACACCTAATGAGATTTTGCAATTTTCTACTCCAGTTTAGCAAACAATCCCCAAGGAAATTGTCGTCGATAACTCTGCATAAAATATCAAGCTCATAATTTATTTTTGTCAATTGAATTAGAAACTCTTTGAAGCGTTGACGAGGCCCGGCTAGACCACCTAAAAAGAGACGAGGTCTTTTTTTATTTCCCGTGGCTTGCAACCGAGGGGATATTAGGAACAAATGTTCGCTGCTTCATGGCTGACTTTTGGCCACCGAAAATTCTCCTTAATTTCATGTTTATTACTTTCATTTTTTCAACGCAGATCATTTAAAAATGATAACGAACCTCACAGTGTTAATAATAATAATCATATAATCATGTCTGTAATAATCCTCATATGATTTATCAGACATAAATAAACTTTTTGGCTGCCATTGCACAGCAACTGGATGGCCATAGAAAAATCGGCCAATGATTGCTTCGTCGTAGTGCAGCGCAGAGATAGAATTGTGTGGCAAATGGAATTAGGAATTATGCAACCAAAATTTCCTGTCAAACTAGATGCGATTATTTTTATACTCCGAATTGTCTCGGCAGAGGTAAAGTTTTGATTGCGCTGTCTACTTTAATGAGTCGTAGAAGCTTTACCTCCGATATCATATTTTTAAGATATGATGAGCCAAGATATGACAATAACGCTCAGTTTAATCATACCAGTAAAATTCTATTTAGATAAATGACCTCACAGCTTTTGTTAAGTTTAATTTAACTTGTCCAAAAAAATTCGGTTTAGGTCTGAAAATCAGCTGGATTGAAATCAAATTGACATAAAAGAAAATTCACTGAACAATATTTCTAAAATATATTACAAGAAAAAGTTTCGATATGAAATAAGATAAATTTTCTTGGCATTATATTTACCATTCAGTTCTTATTGAATTTGTTATTTAAGTTATTATTTGAACTTACAACGGATAATAGATTAAATTATAATATTGTCTATGCAATTGTTATCGACAAAACTCAACTATTCCGTCATAATGTTAATGACGTCCCTGAAGGGTTACTACTAACCGACAAGGTCCCTGAAGGGTTACTAGAATTTGAAACAATAACCAACACCAGGGGCCACGGCTATAAGCTAAAAAAATTGCGCTGCAACTTCTCCACGCGACAAAATTTCTTCTCGCTTCGAATCACCGACATGTGGAACAGCCTCCCCGATGACATCGTTGGCGCTCCAAGAATGAACGCGTTCAAAAACAGATTAGATAAAGCTATGGAAAAATATATGTTCAGATTTGAAATGCCTAGCTCCTTATCGAACCCGGTGGAAGTCTAGTAGCTTCTTCAAACTATCGTCAGTCATGAAAAGATCCGGTCAAATGACACGATTTTAGATCTATGAACAAGGCACGAAATGGAAAAGAATCGGCGACAGGCCACATCAGGCCTACACTTCAGAGCCGACATCACTATGTTATGTTATGTTATGTTATGATGTCTGCTAATTCAGATGTTGTACAAAAAATGCACTGATTAACAGCTAATTGGATAAAGTTTTATCATCAGTAAGACAAACTTTACAACTAGGGCTTCTGAATTTGTGAGAAAAGTTAATCTATCGTTTATTATTCCTTGCAAAGTAGACGTAATTAAATTTAGCTTTGAGATTATTCAATGTGATTTGAGCTCCATTTAACGTAACTTAAATCAATTTGAAACGTAAATTAAACGATATTTAAGCTTAATCAATTAATTAGTGTAACTTAACAAATCTAATAAACATCATGCGTCATACTCATCAATCAGGCTTACGCGCTTCACAGGATCTACATTGATCTAGATTTATCTCAGAAATCGTAGATCATCGGTCTTGTAGGGATTGGTCTGCAGCTACAAGAACAGATACTGCTACCAACATCTGCTACCTGCAGCTGTAATTGCTACATCTGCTCTACATTGATGGATGATTCCTGCCGCTGGAGCTGCACACGATGCTTCTAAATGCTTCCCAGTAGCTGTTAAAAATTTTTCATTAAAAAAAGACAGTGTCCGCTCTCTATGAATGACAAAAGACTTTCAAGTTCATTGAAGTCTAATGCTCAAGTTAAGAAAATTCTTTGAGAAAAATTCAAAATTCTTTGATAGAAAATAAAAATTATTTGAGAAAAGCTTGTTGTCAATTATAAGTGATCATTCATTTTTGCAGAATGATGCACATTCACTTTTGAATAATATAATTAATTTAACTCAACTTGCCCATGCAAACATGCCAGCGTTTTAGCTGAGATTAACGTCAGGCTCGAAATTATTCGCTGTTGAACGCTATTCGCTTCAATGACTGAATGGACGTCAATATATACAAGGAAATAGAACCTCTTGATGATGAAACAGCGGCGGGAAACATGGGTATAAGTTCTTAAATGTGTTTGTGACTTGACTTCTGTGATCGACTTGAGAATTATGTTTCTGGTAATCAAAGGCAAAAAAAGAAACGTGCATTTAATTGAGTAATTTCTTCAGATATTTGATCGTAAACATTTCACTGAGTGTATAACTGAGTAAACAATTATTCACTTCATCACTTAGTGAATAAATTTCAGTGCTTCATAAGTCCGAGCTTCTAATTGCCGAAACTAGTTCCATTTATTTTTGTTCTTATACGAAGCTTTCACATAAATCTTTCAAATTTTCGCTATAAAAAGTCCTATTTTAACATTCAGAACTTTTTAACGATAAATAAAATCAATTATCCTTGCGATATTAATGAAGTAACTTACACAATTTACTTACTTTACACAATTTTTACTTACACAGAACCGTAACTTCTGTCAATTTTACAGTGTAGAAATTTTATATAATATATAATATGGCGTTTTTATATAATATTTATGTAATATGGAATACGTTTTTATACGATACACCTATTTAAAAGTATAGATCATATATTTAGGTGTAACTAATGTATTTTAGATAGATGGTCGAGTTCTGGTAGTTGCGAGTGTGGTAGCAAACAAATAACTCGTCCAAAGAATGAACATGGTTAGAATATTTGGTATTTAAATTAAGTCCGCTAAAATAAAAACAGTTATCCCACACGGGGCACATATCAGTAGCACGAGAATAGAATATCGGGGTCAGTTTATAACGACCCAGACACCTCCATGGGCAGTATTGAGGTACGGCCTCCTCCTACAAACAATAGATGTAACTGTAACTTCATCTTGGCTACAGTTACTGGGCAAAACCATATCCGGGACCCCCAATTGAGGCTCCTGAAAATTTTAACTCTTTATTCTATCGGGCGGCTAGCGATAGACAAAGACGGTTTTAACCCCTCCTCCTTATATATCAACGGCGAGCGCATACGATAGAACCATATATTACCCTTTTACCTTCCTATCGAGCAGAAAGCGTATTATAGGACTCTCATAACCCTGTTCATTCCTATCGAACGGTAAGCGTTTTTTAACCCTTCTTAACCCTGTTTTACCCTTTCTTACAACTTTTGAGAGACAAGCGTAGATAAAAATCTCTACCTCCCTAACTCTTTTACCATTCTTCCTACTTCTTCCAATCAGTCAGACTTTGATATATTTGAGATATTCTCGAGGAATGTCTCAAAAAATGCACAAGCATGAACCCTATAGATAATCAATACACTCAAATCTTCCACTCCCCTTTGGCTTGATGATAGTACCCACGGTAGCTTCTCTCTCTACGTTACATTCGACAATCCATGTATCGAGTCGCAGTAGATTATCAGTACAGTAATAACATTGACTCGTCTCTCTGGATCCAGACACTGGCCTACCAGTAGAATTTCTGATGGATATGCATAAATTGTAACATTATATAGCAATCAACGTTTACGCGCAGTGCATGCAGGTTGTCGAATCACGATTCACCGAATGAAGTTTTTCCTGCTTTACTTATTCCCTAATTTTCGAACTGAAAAAACGTTACTTATTCGTTCGATTCGCTAGGACGCCAGTCTTTAAGCATTTGAATATCTGTTAATATTTTAGCTGTAATTCGCTCCCCAAGCTTTCCCTAATTAAAGACGGGTACATTTTGAATAACCAGCCTCCGCGCTGCTTTGATCGCTGTTTCGGAGAAGTAAAATTTGGGCACGCAGCAAGTTCTCTTCCGTAATTATTCATTTAATTAGCGACTGGAGTCACAGATTAATTTGATATGTAAGTTAATTAATCAATAATTTGATAAGTTATTCATATGATGAAAAAATGAAAGTATACTCAACTATAAATATATTAATCAAGGTATATATTATAAATATATGCTATGGCGCGTTAGGAAATACTTGTATGAGCCTGAAACTCACATTAAAAATTATTTACTTGTCTTGATTTTCCTTAAAATATTCCAACGAACATAGAATTACTAATGCGGGCTTCCGAGCGAACTTCCTCTCGGCTGCCAGTTTGTTGCCAGTTTGAGGGGTCGCACAAGCACTTGCTTGCTGCTAGGCAATAAAGATCTTATTTTATTTACCGTGCTTGCATAAACTCAACCTCAATCATTAAATTCTTATCCTGTGGCCATCTTTATCCGGTGGAGTGTTTACGGATGTCCTCAACCAATTACTTTCGAATTTTTTTTTCAGATTCTGTATAATATTGTCGTAGTTTTAACTAAATCACTTCAAAATTTAATTTTTAACTTGATATTATTTATCGTTTTCTTGAATATTTTGTGAAGCAATTCCGAGCATATAAACTTATTCCTTCATGAAGTCTTTATGTTCGTTTCATTGTTTGCACGTGGCATGTTGGACGCATTCAACTTGAACAGAAATACGACTCACATTTGTCGTCAACGAGGTCCACATTAGAATGCGACTGCCCACATCAGCGCTATAAAATTACCTCTTTAGACGTCCTTCTAAAATGAGTAGCCATACATTTACCACAACGATGTAAAGCATTTCTTTGTTAATCTTAACGCAGTATTTTTACATAATGGTTGCGCAAGTTGTGCTATAATAAAAAATGTCCTGCTGTTTTAAGCTCATTAAGCTGAGAGTTTACTGATTAAACAATATCAAACTTGACGTTCAATGAGTAATTAGACTCGATAGTTGGCCGAGCGCAGGCGGAGTAGGTCATTTATTGCCTCGCATGTTGCTCATTGAGTAAAGATTGCAGTTTTCCGATGTATTCCTGTGGAATAAACAATGTATAATCAATGTTGCCATTTGATGGAATTAAAAATTAAACTTAAATAGTTCTTGGCTGGAAGCTCAATATGACAGCTGTTTAATCAAACGAGGGCTTTTTACACACGTATTTTGCACTTAAATTCGAGTCTATATAAGCCCTGTGCACGACTGATTTTTTGATGCTCAAAGTAAACAATTAACGAGTGAGCGATTGATATATAAATTCTGAGGATGTTAAATTTTTACTTCTCAAATACACTTTTAAATATCATGTTCGCCTGGGGCATGCGTATCATTTTAAATGCGTATCATTTAAAGTTTCGTCGATTTATTAGCATCTAAAGATAAAAATTGGTGTGTGCGCTCGAGTAAATTGCGTGATTTGCTACGCAAGTACAATGTTTTTTTATGTCGCTATGCTCTATTAATTTTATTTATCATTTTATCATTAATTTTTCTTCCACACAAGCCCATGAAGAGTTGTGTATTAAAATCTTTTGCAAACCAGTATGTGTAACATTGGAACACAAATAATATATAAATAATATATATATAATAATGAAAGTAATAATAATAATAATTCGCATAATAATAATAAATAAGCATAACTGGGGAAATTGATAAAAGTTGTGAAGGACTACGGTAAAAAAGACATCCTCATTGAAAATAACTTTGCTAACTTTTCATTAGTTAGCCAAATTAACCTTGTAAAAACTAAATTCTAAATACCGAATTAGGTTCTTTATGACGTCTGCAAAAGCTTTCCTCACAAAATTTCAATGAATTGCTGAAGTCTAACACGCAGTGCAATAAAATGTATACGGCTGATTTCAAACGTTACACGATTTCCACGAAACATTTAATTGAGAATAAAATAAATGTGATTTAGAATTAGAAAAAATGTAATTTTCTATTCCGATGATCTCTGATCTGCCGTGATCTTACACCCACTGGTTTTTCTGTGATCTTCTTACGACGACACACTCCAGTTGATTGCAGTAGCTCCTGTCACATGCGACCGACACCTCAATTGCAACTTTTGACTTTGACTTTCCTCGAGCCAATATTTGACCTGACTTCTTTGGATGCGATGCTTCGACTTCCAGTGTCGAACCGGTCGTAAATTTTCAAGCGATTGCTATCCAGAATGTCCCTCAATGTTTTCTAGAAAGAGGATACGAATCACTTGATTAATAAAACAATATCAATAAACAGCGCGAGCGGACTCCATTTGTGCACGGAAGAATAATAATGTGATTTGATGTGGAAGAGAATATACGATAAGTATATATCATGCATATGTTATATGTTAAAATTAAGGTAATTTAGATGAGGAACATCACACCAAACTTTTCATCACGATAAACTCTATAATTTTTGGTGTAAAATGTATTCTCAAATGCGCTCTAATTCAATGATGAAAATGAGTGAAAAAAAATCATGCTGCTAAAATGAATTAATTGCGTCAACGTTCATGTGTCATCACGCTATAAAAAACTGTTAATGGCTCCTGAACTCTTACGTCATCACGCCATAACACACAGTTAATGGCTTCTGGACGTCATCACGCCATAACACACAGTTAATGGCTCCTGAACTCTTACGTCATCACGCCATAACACACAGTTAATGGCTCCTGGACTCTTACGTCATCACGCTATAACACACAGTTAATGGCTCCTGGACTCTTACGTCATCACGCTATAACACACACAGTTAATGGCTCCTGGACTCTTACGTCATTACGCTACAAAACACAGCTAATGGCTCCTGAACTCTTACGTCATCACGCCATAACACACAGTTAATGGCTCCTGGACTCTTACGTCATCACGCTATAACACACAGTTAATGGCTCCTGGACTCTTACGCCATCACGCCATAACACACAGTTAATGGCTCCTGGACTCTTACGTCATCACGCTACAAAACACAGCTAATGGCTCCTAAACACATTTTTCGCCAACTATTCCGCGCAATTAATGCATCAAAACACATAATTCATCACGCCGGAAGACTTCATTCATCATATACTGCGAGAGGTCAGCGCGTCGAAGACTCTGGCGTTGAAAGTTTCCTGATAACGGAAAATGATGAATCATTGCACCTATTTTTGATCGAGCTGCCGAAGTGAGATTTTTTTTAGTTGTAGCTTAAAACTCAAAATCATTTATCGAGGATCATTGTTTCGGTACTGGGCTTCCACAACAGCCTCTTGTTCATGCTCTAAATAATGTTTGAAAGAAATGAATTCTATCAATTTTTGTACATAAGTTCGTAAGAAGAATTTAAAATAAATATCTTGTAAACATTCACATTCATGAACATTCCGACAGTCACCTGTTGATAGGTAAAATTTGAATCCTGTCTCTGGAAAATATCTGGCGAGAATCATCCCAAAAAATTTACGCGGCCATCTTCAAATAATAATTTTCTACTTTAACAGTTAGTTAAAAAATATTTTATTTAAATTATTAATGTACATTTGCTCTTTAAATGATATTTTATGTAAAAAAAATTTACAATAATTAAATATAATTCATAAACTGTTCGCAGTAAAAATTTTTTTTTTCTACCAGACGACCCTTTCAAAGCAAAAAATTATTTTTCGAAGTGCAGTGAAATTCATGATTAACCAAACACGACATCCGGTGCTGTCAGTTTACAAGGCTACAAGTTTATTATTAACTAAATTTTGAATGTGTTACAAGTACGTTTCCACAATTAACCTTAAGCGTATGTGTACAATTGAGTACATTAAAATAGCGGATGTGTACAATAGAGTGTATAAAAATAATTTTGAGTCTTTGTGCAAAATAATTATGTTTTTGAAAGGCCTTTTGAATATTGAAGTGGGTATCAATAATATTAGTCTTATACCATTTAATGTAATCAACAGTGAATGACATGGTTCTAAGTTCATAACATGCATTTGACACAAGTATGTATGATATAAAATTTATATTACTTCTTCAATTTTAGTTATATACTTCCTCACGCCCTCCCTCATCCCCTCTCCCTCCCTTCTCCCCACTCTTCACAAAAATGCATAGTCGAATGCATATTTTTGCTGTTATAAGAAACACTTCAGCTGCATGAATGAAAACGCCTAACTTTCCCCCCACGATACATCATTAATGTGCTAATAAATGTTATGATAATGTTAATAATTCAAGAGACTAATTCATAGAATTGACCGTGAAAGAGATAAAATGAATTACGATGTCATGAAACTTATTCAATAGCAATAGCCATTATCCATTTCCGATTATGACACCAGATAGATTTGATCTTTCGAAACCGGCTAAGGAACCGTATTATTATCGTGCCATTTAATAAATTTATTACCTACTTCGGTTGCATCGTTAATAAATTAGTTAAAAGCATACTCAAGAGAATTCTAAACTTATCGTCGGTTTTGGCACATTGAGGAATTTTTTATAATTTTCCACATTTCAAATAACCTACAATTTTTTTGTACATTTGATATTAGCTTAGTTTTTTTAATGTGATGGCATGAATATTTGAAGCATTTATTAACAATCATTGAAAGATAAATGGAATTTCTGATTTATCTTAGATTACCTACTAATGTTCGTACAGTTTACTTCAACGCTCTATAAGTATAATGTGTAATGCAGAAATAGCTGTAATATATGACTATGCGCATTTCACCAATAAAAATCTAAATTTTTATATTTTTCATAGGTAATAATTTTCATCACGCAATTCGCCTAAAACATAATCCAGGTGGCAATGATTAAATGATCTGGAAACGAAAAACTATTTCAAGAATCCAATGGAGAATATTCAGAACCAATATACTCGGTACGAGGAATACACTCGACGTAATAGTCTTCAGTACACACTTTTTAAGCTCTTTAGTCCCTGGCAAAGACTTGCGAATAATAGTTCCTGGTTGACGCTCTAAATTGCTGAGCACATTTCTCATAGGAGGAAACTATTTGGTCGGGACATGTTGTCTGTTAAAGGATATCTCCTTGTTAATTGTAACCAATTTCCTCCCTTAAAATGAATGTAGTAAATAGTTCACATAAATGAATCTGTTGTGGCAATAATGAATCTTTAAAATAAGTTTACGTTTATTTATTTTCTGAAGCCACTTGTAGATCGAGCTCAGAACGAGGGATGTCTTATCAGTTGTATTGAAAGTTGCGGACAAACAACTGCTTCAAGTTTAACGGAGCTTCGTCATGAACGCAACGAATTCGTTACTGCCTATCGGTCACCGTATTTTACGAACTACTCATGAAGTTTCTACTTCAATTCTCAGCTTTTAAGAATACCGGACGAGGTCACCTCAAAAGTGCATCAGGAAAAAGTTAAGCGAACAGACAAATTTTAGGATTTACCCAGAGGCCCGTTCAGAATATTAAAGAAGACCTCGAGTTCGTCCCAAACCAGCGGCTAAAAAAGTTTATATGAATTATAAAGAATAACCGAGAATTATTAACTTATCGATGTACTCTGGAAACTTCATAGGTTGCGAGAAGTGAACGCTCGACGAAGAATGTATTTCAATAAATACTTGCAATACATGAGGTTTTTCTTATGAATGTTCAAAATCGAAAAACTAAATGAGCTACTCGAATTTACAACAGGAAAATAAAATTGAACTATTTGAAAAAAAATTCTGATTGATAGTTGAAATAATTTTTAAAGATATATAAAAAACAATTCAAAATTTTATATTTTTCTTAAATATTGATAGTTATTATAAATGAAATAGAGACAAATACTTCTAAGCATGTATTAATTCAACCACGCTTCTATGCTCCTGATTTAAATTTTTCGAAGCTCTTGACCACCATCTTTCGGGGGCCAGCACACAAGGGACCGAGATTTGGACTAAATTCGCTTTGTCGAAACTTCCAAGAGAAAGAAAAAATTTGTTTTTTTTTGTCGTTTATGACTCACTCGCAAATAACTTATAGGTCAAATCAAGGTTTTTGTGACGTTATAATGAGAAAAATTTTGAAAAGAATTTGATTTAGGGAAAAATAAATATTTTTCATTATTTATTATTCTCGAATTTTACTGGAAAACTTCTTAGAATTTCCAATTATGTCATATATAGGTGTAAAAACCTTCACCGAATGTTCTACAAACAGTTCAATGAGTAGCAGATGAGTAATGACTAACATACTTTCCTCCAATTTTATCTCTCATTCACATGTACGATCAACCTATGTCACCTTACCCAAGTCTGGACCAGACATAACACGTAAAAAATTAACACATGTCGCTATTTTGTTACAGGAATTTTTAATTTCGACCGATTCCTGGGAGCAACTTTAACTTTTCTCTAAGTTGTTTACGAACAAATTAAAAGTGAGAAACCGGTTTAGAGTTTAAGATCTTTGCATTGGCTGCAACGTGACGCTTAGGAGCGACGCGCCGGATAAATGAAATCTGCAGCGATATGGGATTGCCGTGTTAATGGGTTTGCGCGACTTGTCAGCGCAAGTAAAATGAATTTAGGAAAGACAAGGTTTTTGCTATGGGGCTTCGTCAAACTCATGGAGGAATAGCATCGAGAAACGCGGCCGAATGTGTAGACTAAAACTGGCAAATGGAGCATTCGTCTTAATCTGGGTACAAGAGATAGATGGCAGCAAATGGAATGTGTATGAAGGTTGTTGCACAACATAATCCTCTTATGTACAACAGAAAGACATAATTCCAGTGCAAACGGCATATGCGAGTTGGAAATTTACAGTAATTCGAAAATGATGGCAAATTCAGCTTTGTGCGTTTCGTAAATTCTCTGAGAAATTACTCGAACGAAAAAATATTATTTGGTAAGATCCACGATCATATCATTTGTGACGTTGCGTAACCATTTTTCTCTGTATAAATAGTATTAGTTGTACATTTTTCTCAATGTTTTAAGAAGAGCTTATCTTACGAGCAGCAGCTGTTGCCGTCCCAGTAAATTGGATTCACGATAGCAACGAACGATGTGTTTACTTCACAGGACGACGTTTCCCATACTTAAAATGATGGATGCTTTATTGATGGCCTTTCAATAGAAGATAGTTGAGCGTGATAAATCTTTCTTAATTTTTTAATGGGGCATTGGGTGGCTTGCGTCGATTGCTTACAGAGAAAAAAATCGCATATTTTAAAGCTATTGCGGAATGAAAGTTGATGTGAGTCAATTTAATTTCTGGTAGATAATTGCTGCTGCGAGGTGAATTAACAGGGCGTTTTGATTATCCCTCGTTAGTTTAGTTTCATTCTTCATCTGCAGTTCTTGCAAGCAATATGGCAGAACAGCATGCCGCTATCATTAATTAACAGTCAAGTATTACATTTGCAAATGATATTGATAATAATCGGAAAGTTATAGCAGATGGCCGATCACCGCAAGAAAAGACGAGATGCAAAGGCCTGATCTTGGTTTGGCCATGCAACCTCGAATGGAGTATACAAATCACGCAAGTCTGAGAGCATCTCGTGATGAAGAATGGCACAGAAATCCGCCAGAGACCCACGAAGCGTGGCGTAACGAGCGCCTGCAGGTCGCTGCAGAAAGCTGTTATTACTGCAGAAGGAGGTTATCTTGCGTAAAATATCCTTTATTCCCAGATAATGCGCAAACATCTACAGTAAAGAGAACAGTTCGTGTCCAAATGTTGCATCCTATCGGTTTCTTTGAGCGTTCTTGGTCAGCGGACTTTCCTCGTCCCGCTAACAAGTGCTTCGCGTTATGCCGCTATTAGAATCAAGATTCAATTCCAAGAAACGGTCATGTATCTTTTGCGTCGTGTACAGGAAATTAAGGCAGTGTGTTAGTTAAAATTAGTCCATAATTGCATGCGTCGTGAACAGGGAAAACGTACTCTGGATCTCCGTTGATGCGGATTTGAGGACTCAATTCAAGGCAAGCCGCTCTGAAGAGCAGAGCGGTAATTTGGAGCTTTCAACGCGATAAAATTCCACATCGTCTGCGACATCGCATTAGGTGCTGAAAAGTTCTCATTTCATATAAGGTATAAAGCAAATAAACGTTCAACTAACATAAAATTATTCTAATTTGTGTTGGTTGAATGACTTTTAATGGTCAAAAAATTGTAATTTACTGTAAATCATTAGTCTCTGAATATGAATGTTTTTACTATTCAAAATAGTAGTATTGTTAGAGGTACGGTTGAGTAGTAAAACGCGTGATGCAGTGTTACACACGTTGCAGTCCGAATTTTGAAGCTAGAAAAATGTTCCAGAATTTAAAAACCCTGTTCAGTATTCCCTCTGCCATATTCCGACATCATTCTGAACTGCACGGAGGAGTTTCCGGTCCGGTTAATCCTCAACTTCAAAGCCAATTTTTATAAATGCCGCAGCCATTGATTGCTCGTCTGAATGTTACTATATGTAAAAAACAACGGGAATTGCCGGTTCGGAATTAACTCAGAAACTATACTTTATTACTGTTGTTCGCTGAGCAAAATAGTTTATAATTAGCACGGTTTTATATTTGATCGTAGAAACACATCGTTAACCATTATTTTATTAGTTTTTTCGCCATTTATTTCAAAACTTCTTCATTTACAAACAGGTGATCCTTCCACACATCGCATTTAAACAGGTTTCAGTATTTGAATTAGGTAAACTCCCATTGCTCAATGTTCATTTATTATATATTCTTGGATAATTAAAGCGCGAGGTGGAAAATTATTTTGACAAACAACAAAATTCGTACATGGTTTCCGAAAGAATTAGATTTAAGTTCCCATGATAAAAGATGACAAGTAATTAACTATTTTTATGAGTGAGGCTTGTATTATTGACTGCTGTTGGAACGAAAAAGGATTTTGATCTGTTTAAATTACAAGAGTTTGTGTGTCTTTAATTAGTGTCACATAAATATGGTGTATCCAGAGGTTTCGCTGGTAAATAATCTACTCATTTTATTGAACGAATGATATATTTGTATCTTAAATTACAATAAAAGAAAAACTAACCTCATCTATACATCGATTAATCACAACGTAACGGAATTTCTAGTCCAACGATAGCTTATAGGTTGGTGAAAACAGAGAGAAAAATGTTTCGGCAGCTTGTGCCCTTGAGTTGCTTGAGCTCCTTTTATTAAATCAGAATATTTAAAATCCTGGCAACATAAAATATTTCAGTTTTTATAAAGACGATCGAAAAGTAAATGAATTCCAAGAACGAAAAATAGTACCATTGTTCGTGAATAAAATTTTCTATTAAGGAAAAGAAATATGAAATTCCAAGTAAATTCCATATTAATGTTAACCAACTAAATATTGACGTAAATGAGATAAAAATCAATCTCCGATGGTATCAACATTAAAATAACAATAATAACCTAGGCCCGAATGCTTTGACATAGAAGGCTTCATATCTTGTTATCAGAGCCGTTGTTGCTCCTGGGTTTATTATCAGTTTTAATCAGTGATCCGGTCATGCGTCTCTCATACCGGAGCGTTTGATTACCTTCACTGTGCTATTGTTTTTTTTTCAGTTTGATTTGTATTTTCGAATTATTCTCACATAAATATTCTTTCCTTGAGAAAGATGATATATTTTCAAATGTTACATTTTCTGCTGTCATTTGATGTCACGCAATAAGTCATCCACAGTTAAAAGGCATTAACGCAGAAATTATCGTAAGTGTCCAGTTCAATAGTGTCTCTTTTGACTAAAAAATGTATGGCTCAAAAATTTTGATCAAATAAGACTGCATTTCATTCCATCCTCGAATGTAAATTTCATAATTATTTATAATATATATGTTTTTACTTTATTTCTTCATCGCACTCATTAGCAACTCGCTTGCCGGTTTCCGCACTAGTAGAGCAAATACAATAATATATCTGTTCGCCCGCAATTTATATGCTCATTACACAGAGCTATCCAAATAAAAATCCAATACGACTCCAATACTTCGTGCAAATATGATGGGCAGTTTCAGTGAAGTTAGTGGGCGAAGGGATTATCGGACCTGATGATATATTCTTGCTAAGTATGCTCATGCTAATTAGAATTAGTTAAGGAGAGGCTGTTGTGTTCGTGCAGGGCAATGTCGACGTCGATGGCAGACATTGTCTTGCGATGTTAGGGCATTATTATAATGCTTAAAGGTGAAGGGAATTAACTTAAAGTAAACGCCATTGTGGGCCTTAATGACGTGAAATGTCCAGATAAAGGAGGCGTTTGCGCACGGCGCCCTCTTTAGAAAGGCATTTGTGGACCCCTGCTCATGAAGTGTCTTTGACAAGGTCCTTCGCGGCTTTGGCACGGCCTTTGAAGTTCCGTATTATCTTCATCAGTAAAGCCTTTGATACGCGAGTGTCCACAAGGAACATCGTGTTCCTCTTGCGTAATTAGAAGCCACTTGCTTCCTTGCAATCTGAACCGCTGAGGAAGACGTACACAAGCACTGCGGTGCTGCGTTTGTCAGACTGTTATTCCTTCAGATTTAATTTGCTATTTCTACCTCTTTTTCACACATAAAATTGAAACAAAAGTGGCGTATATTTTGCATTTTGTTTAGAGTTTAAATTTGATTGATCTTATTTGATGTTGTCTCTCATTAAATTTAATTGAAGTTTTCAATAAAAATTTTCAAACTTATATTAGAGTTGTTCTTCTCTCAATTGTTTTAATTGTTTGGTTCAATGTTTTATTGATGATTGTTTGACGTTGCATTAAAGCTTCAATATTTATCATTGACCCCATTATTGATATTCTGAACCCCATTTCAGAATATCCGAACCCCATTTCTCACTAAGGTTTAGAATTTTTTCTTAAAAGATATTTGCGGTCAAATGTGTCAAATCCCCGTGAAATTCTTTGAAATCACAATAAAATTGAGGTTGGCTCTGGAAAAATTATGAACGGTTACGAAACTATTTTAAATTAAACGGAGTGAAAAACAATATAAAATGACCATTTTACTGGCATGGATGAAATCATGCTACGTCATGGCGACCGATGACACGTCGATGCTACAATGAATGGAATTAATGCGAGTATATATGCCCAATATATCTGCATAGATATATTGGGCTTGTTGATGCTGATTCTTCATTTGATGAGGCAATCACTTCTATTTTATTTCATATATACTTAAAAGGTGCAAACTGCCAATAAGATTAATCCTGACTAAATCTGCTGCATGCAGCGTGCTGCAACCTCACACTTCGGCTCAGTGCATAAATGATTCCTTATATTTTTCTATATTACAAACATCGCGCACTTTTTCTGGGACTTTGAATGGATTTAATCCTTGAAAAATAAGTCTTAAAGCGCATAATGGACGAGTAAACACCAAACAGATAAACAATATACATTTTATTTTCTTTCACATGATCGCATATAAAGCCACTGAACGGCGAACTGGATTGGCAGGTTTGCGAATGTGTCAACCAATCAACGTTTTGGCCTCACAGGCTATTCAAAATGTACCAACCAATTTGAAATAAATATTATTAATCCGAGACCAAGAAGAGGATTTATCCAAGGAAAGTTTTTACTTGCGAGAGTGTGATGTTAGTCCCCTATTTTTTGTTGAGGTTATTCGAAAAAAGAACGTTTACTGCGCTTTTAAGACGATTAAAGGTTTCAATTTGAAGCGGTGTTTTGATCTTACGAAATAAATTAGGTTTAGTCCCGCTATTCTAACGTTTAGAGAAAATATGCGCCCTGTCCTTTCATATATCTATCGTAATCAATTTACATATTTGTTAACCGATTGAAAAATCGAATGTCGTGTTGTTTTTCTATAACTCGGAATTTGGAAAAACGTATCGCTTCACAATGTTTGCTATGACGCAACAAAAAATTGCATAGGCTTCTGCTTCTGTTTGCGAGACAGATTGGTTCTCTGGAACATCAATTGTTAAAATAAATTCTGACTCCCGAATCCTCCATATTCCTGAAAATAAAGTGAGCTATTCTTCGTGGCTATAAAATTAAAAAATTTAACCACGATTTATTATAATTTAAATTTCATGGCTAACTCGATACCATGCAGAAGCAATTCATTGCTCGAGCGGAACTATTAATCAAACACGCGGCCAAATTAGTCACGCGCAGTTACTGAAGCGCATGAATTAGTTCGTAACGATCTCATCAATTTTATGATTAAATATTTGCATATTATTTGCATATAACCGCCGCTCTTTACTAATAGCAGCAAATATATGTGATTAAAATCACTAAATGAAATGTAATTAACTCACCAACTAAATTAATTGATATAAATTTCTGATCATGAATATATGTTCTTTTTAATACATTCTAATATTCTTTTAAACGAATTTTAAACATTATCTTGGGTGAATTCTACTCATCAATGCTGTAACGTTGATATCTTTTTGATTTCATACGTGGGGATTCAAAATTTCTTAGCGAGATTTGTGAATTTTTTCTTCGTATTTAGGAATGCTCTCAGATTTTATTGATTAATGCCCTGCCCACGAGCGACCTGCACAAATATTGATTATTGATCTGATTAATAAAGATCTGTTTCCCATATGGCTTAAATCAGTGGAATTTTGAAGCGAAGAAAACTCCACAAAAATTCAGCATTTCTCTATTGAAAACGTTTCAGAGACCTTCTCCATCGTCAGTTCGATAAATTTAGAACACAAATACAGTCAGAAAATTAATAAAGTTTGGAGTCAAAAGAAAAAAAACAACAGAAGTTAAAACCTAAATTTGCATGCAAAGGGCAGAATAATAAGGAAATACCTATCTATTCACAATTTCTAATGGATAAGAACTGTAGGCAGCATTTAAACTAGGCCTCTCTTTTAAAATATACAATGATTCCAAAATGCGCAGATCGGAAGCACCAGAACTATAAGCTAAAATCTTAAAGTCAGTGTCGGACACCGGAACGTTGCACTGTTCGGCGTGAGTGCGCACAGCCGAATGAGGAGGGCGCGATAGTACCTGCCCAGTCCTATAACTCCTCCCTTTATGTTCAGCGACCCTAGTGTTAAGGTTGCATGCCGTCATCCCAACATACGCAGATGCATATCGTGCACAACAAAATTTGTAAACTGGGGACGATCGCATGTGAGAAGGGAGGATATCTTTGTACCTAAAAACGAACCTATTTAGAAATTATTCACCAGTAAGATACGAAGATTAATGTCCGGAAAGTATTTCATAAACAAATCTTTTAATTCTCTTGACATAACTTCGGACGCATGGCCGAAGTATGGAAAAGAACAGTAAACAACTTTTCTACTATCAGACCCTGGAACAACTTCACTGTATCGCTTAGACATGAATTTCTTAATCTGTGTAAACACCATGCCAAAAGGAAATCCATTAAGCTAGAAGATATTGCGCAAATATTCAAATTCAGAATGCATGGCATGAAAAGTCGAGCATATACGAAAGCCGCGGTGTAATAGTGTTTGAAGCCCGTTTAACTTGAATCTAAAAGAACAGAAACTAAAAATGCAGGTGCTTAGGCTGGTGAAAGTTGATTTTCTGAAAACAGATGTTTGAAAACTGCCTTTAGATTTAGTTTGTCCTTTCCAGACTGCAATATTACTAAATCTAATGGCCGTTTTCAAACAATTGTTGAAAAAAGATTGTCTCATTATTTCAATATCACTGACATGACGAATATCATTGTTCACTTAGAACGTAAATGTTCACACAATTTAAATTGTCATATTCCTTTTTAGGGCTCAAATAAATCCCCTTCAAAGGGCCGTTGCATGAATATCCCGCATTCAAGGGTAAACGAAGGCCGAGACTTTTCAGGCCTCCTCAATAGGGCCGAAGGTTGCTCAGCGATGTCCGTGCCGCGGCCAGCACTACTATCGTGTTTCCGTAATCGTATTAGCAAGCCTAGGCTTTCATCGGTATGGCGTTAGGCTGACGTCAAGTTTCATTCTGCAATCATTCCAGGATCATGGATATTCAATGACCAGCACAGCTGCGTTTCTTCCCAGTTCCTGCTTAGATGACCAATTGCTATTGTCGACCAGAAACAGGACTAACAAATCAAAACTAAATCCCTTGTGCTATTCGTCTCATATTAAATCCTTGGGATATTGCACCGAGAATAATGCTTGGGATCTAAAATTTACTGCGAGGAAACAATGAAATGACAATAAAACGATCGAGGAACCATGAAGCTTGGCATAAACGTTAAATCTGATGCTAAGTAAAGAAACAGCTTGCCTGATAACAGTAACAGGATAACAGGTGGCAGGCTGGATCAAGATGTCCCCGTTAGACGATAGTCTTGTATTTCATTAAGTTTAGCTATTATTCGGAGCTCGGCTGCGAGCATCGCTTACTGTAACAACAGCTTGTGTTGACACAAGCTCAGGGTCGCAGAGTTCCGGACTGAGGGATACCGTGTTAAATTATGATATGTATATACGGGCACACCTGATATGAATATACGGGCGCACCTGATGTGTATATGCGGGCACACCTGATGTGTATATACGGGCACACCTGATATGAATATACGGTCACACCTGATGTGTAGATACGGGCACACTTGATGTGTATATACGGGCACACTTGATGTGTATATACGGGCATACCTGATATGTATATATACGGTCACACCTGATGTGTATATACGGTCAAGCCTGATGTGTATATACAGGCACACTTGATATGTATATACGGTCAAACCTGATGTGTAGATACGGGCATACCTGATATGAATATACGGGCGCACCTGATGTGTATATACGGTCACACCTGATATGTATATACGGGCACACCTGATGTGTAGATACGGGCACACTTGATGTGTATATACGGGCTCTGCAAATACCTGGATAATCGGTAGTTTGATTATCATACAACGAACTTAAAAGACGAGGTACAACGGGAAAGGATTTAGATCAGGTTAATGTAAGTCGCAGTGTCTGGTATAAAAATAAATACTTTATATTTTCATTTATTTGATTAAGATTTCAAAAGATGACATTACGCAGTTTACGGTCATCCGGGAAATAGGTCTAGCATAAGAAATTATTTTATTAAATTTTAAATTAGATTGAAACGACTGCTAAGATTTGATTGATAACTAATAGTTAGAAGTATTTAATTGACGGTGGGTTGTCATAATCAATAGCCGTAAGGAAAATTTATAATTTGATTACATGCCACATAAAGTTTAACCATTATTATTATGTTGAGCCATTGCAAGCAAATGCTGATTTGAATAATTTGTTTGAAAAATTTATGCAAGCAAATGGGGAAATTCGCGTAACATTTTACATTTTGATCCAGAAGTATTTGAATTTTCATGAAATTTAAAAGGCCTTATGGTATCGTAGTGCCTAGCTATTTCTAAGCCACTTTAGTTTTCGGAAAATCTATTTATTTCTTTCGAATTGCGTAATTATTTAGGCTATATTTGTGTAAAGCTGAACTGTCGTCAATTCAGTGCAAAGAATATATTTTATCGCTCTTTAATTTCCATTAAAATTAAATTTTACTTCTGAACAGTAGCACAAGAAAAACTTCGGTACATCGTTGAAATATCTTTATTCTAACCAGATTGTTCCGACTCATTGAAATTGTAAGTGCAACTCTCGAGGCGGTTTTAAGCCAGCACTAGAGCGGCCAAACGTCACGAGATTTCCTGCACTGATGAGAAATGGAAATGCAGCTTCGCTGGAGAAACCCAAGCTCTCTTTGCGGCACCCAATTGTGACCTTTAAGGCCATGCCACCAAGAAAGAAAGACTAAACTTCCTTCCTAACGAAGTGCCGCCAAAAACCAAGGTGGCAGCGATTTAACCGCTCGCTATTCTTTTCACGCAATCTTTACATTTCCAGGAATTCCGCTAATGCTTCCGCCCTGCTTTTTGTTCTGAAAGTCACGTGAGAGTCCTCATGTTGTTTGTAGAACTTAAAATGATTTTCTTATAGCTTTGCTTACATTTTCATTGTTTACACTTCATTTATATAAAATACGTATGATGGACGGCTTTGATTGACATCCGAAAAGATACGACCAGAGCCTCAATCTTCAGTGGACTGCTAAGAAATCACAAAACTACTCCATTAATGGAATTTACCTTATGAGTACTCTATGCAGTTATTAAAGGCCCAATCATGTATTCTGTTACATTAATATTAGTCGTTTTGGTAAGGTGCTAAATTTCAGCGCTCACTGTAACTCATTTATTATGAAAGTAGCGCCGATGAAGTGAAGGGGAACGCATGAAAATTCCATTCGTTACATCAAACAATGAAGTTTACTAAAAAATTATTAAAATGCAAATTAAACTTCATCAATTGAAGTGCGTTAATCATTAATTTAGGCGCACAATTGGTGAATATGAAGGAGTACCCAATTCTATTAATGGAGATATAAAATAAATATAAGACTTATTTTATCTTACTACTTTGAAATTAATCAGGATTTTTCGGATGAGATCTACGAAGAACAAAGCCTAGTGTACACAACTGCAAATAAGTATGAATTCAGATTAATACAAAATTTATAGGCATATTATATATTTAATAATGAATCAATTTGGGACCAAAAATAAAAGAATTTTCCGTCACAGAAGTCAGGATCTCAACTGCCTTCCCCTATCTTTAGCAGTAAATAATCAGTAAAATATTTTTAATTTCTGATTTTAGTTATAAGGAATCAAAGCTTGCTTGCTTACATTTTTTTATGAACACCTAGAAATATAGACCCTATTGGCAAAAAAAATTGAGGAAGTGAGTATAAAATTGACAGAAGGAGACTCGTTAAATCAAATAATTTACGAGGCGAAAAAACAGAATCGAGGCTCCTAAAAATTGAAATGAAAATAACGCGGAGGAATCGGAGTCCTCCATCCTGGACGATGGACTGACAAGGGCAGTTCTAGGACTGGGTCGTGCTGGACATGGTGATGTGACGGCCGAGCAAATGGTCATGCTCCAGGATACCCGGAGGATATGAGGCCGCTGCCTCTGGGAAGTGTCGTAATATCGAATTCGATGGCCCCTGATCGCTTTACTGGTCGCACGCCACCGACACACTTTCTCTTCATGGTCGCTGACCGCGGCTCCAATTGAAAACCTTTGTGTAATTCAAAGTTCGGCTAAATTTCAAGAGCACAAGTGCGCCGGAAAAGGATAGGGGTTCCATTTCCTAAGTGTTTTTCGAAATGGAAAACTCTCGAAACGTTACTTAGTTTAAAATCTTTTGTTGCGTTCAGAGATGTTATTGTAGCTTCTATTGGTTTCTTTTATATAAATGAGGTAAATTCAATACGTTAACTGGCTTCAATGTTTTCAATGAACCACTAATATAAACTTTACCGATGCCTCACTTAGGCGCTGGTGCTTGCATTGATTTTAACCTGCGTTTATTTAATTAAATAATACAAAACGACCTGTTCTCAAAATTTTTGTTATTATGTGCTCACCAAGAACCTTTAACTCTTCTAGCAAATGACTTCGAAACAACATACCGTGTTAATTTCCTTGCAGCAACGTGTAATCCTCGTTATTTTAATGTTAAATGCTTAGTGTGAAGTAAATAGGATCTCTATTTGTTCAGTAAATAATATTTCGCAACTGAGTCAACTTGACCCACAAGGCGCGTCACAATGCGTCATCCTGTTGATGATCTCCCGCAGTCAACACTCACGGGGAGGATGAGTCAGCGTTTCGTGATCATAAATCGAAACTTTACTGTTGACGGCGACTTATTTTTCACTGAAAATGGGCAGCTTTCGTCAGGGAACGAGGCTTTTAACTAATTGCATTGGTGGCTTCTTCAATAACTTTTTGAAGATTTTCTGTTCTTGCACTTATGTAACTAACATTCCAACTGCAATGCATTGATTTAATTTTACACTGGGATGAAATGAGAGGTAAAGGTGTTGTTTCTAATTCTCTGTATAATATTCCAGTTGTGGTATATTTTTACCTCGAGAAATTTGTCACGCATATTTTTTTCCTGCGAATTTCTTAAAGTCACGTAGAGCTTGAATCAAAATTTATAAACAACTGAGAAGATTTTTCTACTATTTTCATCTTAAATTCGTGGAATTTATTGTGAATATTGTGAAATCGACCATCTTGCGGCATCATTATATGCTGAAAGCCAACTTTTCCCTATCTCGTAGATTTTGAATTTTATAACAATACGTTTTTCATTAAATTTCATTTCAGCTATCAAATTTCACGCAAATTGATAAAAAAAGACACTTGAAGCATGTGTAGTTTCAGCTGCAACATTTTTTGCTTTTGAGCGCACTTCTCATAAAAAATGTGTACGATTATAAGACGAACGGATTTTTAATATGGACTCGTATAATGTTTCCCATGCAGGTCAAGCGGCTCATGGAATATAAGACGTTGAGAGGTTCCATTGATGCAGAGTATGCATTAATTAACTAAAGTTATACCTGCATGGTGAAATTATTAGTTTTAATTTGTGCATTATATAATAAATTTCTTTGATTTCTATAATATTTTTGCGTGATGGGTTGAGTAACTGACATGTTGTAATATCTGTATTTGAAGTTTTCCAAGTCTATTATTGGAGCATCTAGTGCATGATTTATTTTAAGCTTTACTTAGGGCTTAACTGCCGGGGATACATTGTCATACGTACGATTTAATGTTAGCTTTACTTTTGGCGATCATTGGCAGGACTACGTGGTCATACAAATTTATAAAGCTTCTCTTCTAGCATTCATCAGCAAGACTGAGTTGTCATACAAATTCATTTTGGCTTCTCTTCTAGTGTTCATTGGCAAGACTGAGTTGTCATACAAATTCCTTTTGGCTTCTCTTCTAGCATTCGTCAGCAAGACTGAGTTGTCATACAAATTCATTTTGGCTTCTCTTCTAGCGTTCATTGGCAAGACTGAGTTGTCATACAAATTCATTTTGGCTTCTCTTCTAGCGTTTATTGGCAAGACTGAGTTGTCATACAAATTCATTTTGGCTTTTCTTCTAGCGTTCATTGGCAAGACTGAGTTGTCAAACAAATCCCTTTTAGCTTCTCTTTCAGTAATCATTTGCAGGATTGCTCTGTCATGTACAGCTTCTCTTCAAGCAATCACTAGCAGGTTAGCGTATCAACCAAATAGCTCACTGCAATCCAGCTGTAGCTGGTGCAATTATTGTTGCTAATTGGTTTAACGACTACAGTTCAGCTCGTCTGATCTGGCCTTTACAAATGGGCGGCCATTGTTTACTCTTCTCAGATTTACGATCATATCGATTTACGGCCACATCCAAATCTGCAAATAAATGATAGGAATGTGGATGTCACTGATCAAAATTCGGTGTTTTTTAATTTTATTTCGTGTAGAAATACAGTTTAAAATATAATCTCAGCTCGAGTTCATCAATTAATTCTCAGCCAGAGTTCATTCTATAGCACCGCAGCGTCATTCTCGTTCATGAAATAATGTCTTGATTTTCTTTATTGTCCAAATCATAAAAATACGAATGTGGTGTAACATAGTGAAGGGGCAAATCATTAAAGTTTTTACATGGATGCCAATAATATGATTCGATATCAATCCTCAGGGAACACATATAAATCACAATGCACTTTTCTATGAGTTAAAACAATTCAACGTACGATAGTGGCGCAACCAATCGCATCGCAATATAACCACAAAAATTTCAAAGATATTCTATTAAAAAAATCCAGTCCATGTTTGTGTAATTTGATTTAACATTCCTCCAATAAAAACTACATTGACTGGTATATTTAAATCGTGTGCTAAGTCTGATTATATTTACTTATGCAGACACTTTAAACTTCAAACAAGCTCTTTGAAATGTCCGACGCAAATGTATTGTACAGATACACTGAGTTGTAGTTATGTTACTGAGTTATGATTGTGAATGTTACAGAAACAAACATACTTAAGTTTTGAGGGTAAAGTTAAAGAATAAATCGCTTGATTATTTAGCTAATAAATTGTCCTGATTATTTAGAATCACGAAACTAAATTCATTCATATTTTTATTTACTGCAAATGAAATTAGCACTAAATAAAATTAGGAGGCAACAATTTTAGTTACATAAAAAGTCGGTGAAAATGCAAAATAAGATATTTTTAGGCCTTGGTGACGGCCTACTTTTGAGAAGCGAGTGACACAAGTTGTCGTACGTGGTAGATGTAACAAGTAGATGCACAGTCGTGCGTGGTAGATGTAACAAGTAGATGCACAGTCGTGCGTGGTAGATGTAACAAGTAGACGCGGAGTCGTGCGTGGTAGATGTAACAAGTAGATGCGTAGTCGTGCGTGGTAGATGTAACAAGTAGATGCGTAGTCGTGCGTGGTAGATGTAACAAGTAGATGCGTAGTCGTGCGTGGTGAGTGAAGCAGTGATAATCAAAGCTAAATTATCGACGGCGTATCAAAAACTTCACTTGTCGCTCTAGAAACCAAACGAACAAGCTTTATATTGTGAATTACCGTTAAACGGTTTTAAATGTCCATCAGTAAGTCCACAGAAATATATAACTGCAGCTGAATTAAATTTTACTTTTTACAGTTATTAATTGTGCGCACTATTCATAATTTTTTAGGTAACTTATGTTTGAAGAATTCTGACCATGGAGTTAATTTTCTCTAGTGGATATGCTTTCGAGTGTAGAAGGCTGAAAGCAGCGATGAAATTAATTAATTTGTTTAAGTAAAATTAATTAGAAAGATCTGCCTATAACTAAATTAGAAAGATCTGCCTATAACTACACCCAGTCTCTACTTTAGATTTAGTTGTTCATAACAAACTTCTCTTTGGTCGATGCATGTTCTCACAAAAATTTTAGTTAATTATTTCTGGTCTAAGCAGAGGATGTGCGTAGAAGTTTAAATTGCAAATTAGCTGTTATAATAGATATCTCTTTGAAAAATGTTTTCATGGGAAATTTAAATTTATTTTTTCTGCTCAAAGCAGAGTTGTGTGTAGAAGTTGTAATTCTGAACTTAGCTTCTTCCGAAATACAGCTTAGAAAACGAATGCTTCAAGTTGCCCAGATGTTAGTTTCTTCATTGTAAGCCAACGTTCAATTTGGTTGTATATTGTTATGGTCATATGCTTTCGCTCGGGGTTATTCACAAAGTAGCCAGGGATTTGCAAGATGCTCAACCGATGTTTTCCGTTCATATTGCTTCGAATAAAAGCGCCACTTATGGTGTTCAGATGAATATATACTGTTACTGTATTCTTTGATGTATCGAACAATTTCACTATCATTTTTTTAGATTTCGATAAATGAGTATAGCTTCACGTTTTCAAAACTTCTACATATAATGCGAGATGTATCATGAAATAAATGGTGGTGAAATTGCTTTGATATTATGTATCGTATAGAAGTTCAACAGTTGAAGCAGTGCAGAGATTAAAACATGTTAAGCAAAATGACATGGAGAACATGTTTTTTGAACTTTCAATAGCCATTAAGTATCATCTTTCAGGCTGTGTTTTTAGTATAATAAATAAATGCTTATAGAATGTGAATAGAAGCAAGGCATGCATGGGAAAACAGCAAATGAGGAATTGTTAGAAATGATGGAACGATAAAAAGTTAGGAAATGAAGGAAATTTAAAGTGAAAAAAAAATTAAATACCGCACGGTAGCAACTTTAGTCACAAGAAGAAGGAGGAAGATGACGCGAAGAAATAAAGCTCGGCTCATGAAGAGTGAGTGCTCGCTAAAAAGCTCTTTGTCGCCGCATCAAAGCTTAGAGTTACCAAGGAAAAAAATCTCGCGCTCTGGCGAAATGGTTTGAGCAGGAGACTGGATTGCTGGTGGATTAGGCGTCACTAGCAAGATGAGACGTCGCAACTGAATGCACTGTGGAAGGCGTCACTAGACATTAGACGTCACTAGACATTAGGCGTCACTAGACATTAGACGTCACTAGACATTAGGCGTCACTAGACATTAGACGTCACTAGACATTAGGCGTCACTAGACATTAGGCGTCACTAGACATTAGGCGCCTCTAGACGTCGCCACTGAATGCACTGCGCTAGACTCGGCGGCAAGAAAGGTAGGTACGCTTGATGCGGCTAATAACAACCGAGTGCTGCCTTGCGGAACTGATCCATACTTGAAAAGAGAAGTCTTCACCGCGCCTGAGTGCTTCTTACATAAATCATCAAAGTAATCTGACAATTCCGGTGTTAGTGCGCAATATTTCATCTCTCTGAAAAAGTATTTTCTTCTCGCGTAATATTACATCATTAATTAGTACACAGACTATGAGTCTCTGTCGGTTACATAGACTCCATAATAATGCCAATGTTTTTATCTATGGTGCGAACTGAGGAAAAAGTTTCTACTTCAAGCACAGAATTTTTCTATAGTTTCTAAAAAAGTAAATTTAAGTTCAGTCGCATTATTTGAATACAATTTTTGAAAACTCAGTCCTCTATAGCTAGCTTACTAGTACGATTATATATGAGAATACGTTCTATAGCTAACGTCGTAAACAATATTCCTTCAGTTTCTTTCTCACAACAGAGACGACTTATGCGTTTGTTTTTCTTTATTTTTTGTTTGTTGTATTTGTTTTGTTTGTTTAAATTTGTTTTTATATATTAAGGTATCCAAATTTCGGTATTAATTTTCTTCTATGTTTGAAATACTATTTATTAAATCTTTCATAGACTTATAAAATTATATTTTTAATAATTTGTAAATTTTTATATCCCGAAACAACGTCCTTCTCGGTCCCCGTCCATATAGTGAACGGTGCTTACATTGGTGCATTGGTTTCACGCTATATGGACGAGCTAGACTGAGCAGAAGTAGCCATACTGCCAAACTGATAAGAAATTCGCGTCATACATCCATATGTGCGTGAGCAGGTCATATGATATTTTTTCATAAGCGTGGTTTAAACACGAATTGTTCAGAATGTTCAAGTTTTTTTAACCTAATTTAAAACATATTCACTTAATTTCATTGTTTTTTTTACTTAATCAATCTTGCACAATTTTTATCCCACTTGATAATTGCTTCCCAAAAAATTTCGAACATCAAAACAAGATTAATTTGGAAATTTCTTTTTTTGCTCGATTGCGTTCTAGGCTATTAATTACGACGTTGATGCTTGTATACGAATCTAATTGAAGTTATAACGAGCTTTTTGGTACCTTTATGGATTAAAGCATTAAAAGTTCGTTCATGCAATTGAAATCTTCCAATATTTATTAAAAGTTTTTCAAAATTAGATTTCTTTGGTAGGTATACGAATTGAAATATCATAGTGACATTAACCGCATGCAAAACTTAATCTACAAACGATGTTGGTTTCAGAATTAACGCTCGATATTACCTCTCCGCCCGTGCAGATCGATTAAGTGTTACGGTCACAGGGACAATAATGTCAGGTCAGCCGTGAAGAGTCTGACGAGGCGATAACGGTGATAACAGAGCACCTGCAAGTGACGACTAAAATTTTTGCTGCCTACGGTTTGAAACTAATAACAAATTCATTTTTTTTCTTATTAAATTAAATAATTATTCAGCACTGGCAAAACTCGTAGGCAGTTTTCGTATCTCTTTGTCATCGTCTTGCAACGCTTTTTCTCGCCTTGCTTTCAATTCTGATCAAGCTTAGCTACCGACAGACGACTCATCGAGCGCTATGTCATTTGCACATTTCTTGACACCTTTTTAAGGGCAACTTTTTGCAGTCGTCTAAACGTATTAGGCTGAATAGGATCATTGATAAATATTTTTTTCTATTATTTCCACTTGTGCCGCATGGGGTACTATCATCTTTAGTTAAAAAGTATTCTACATCGGTTGATAATGCTCAGGATACCTTTTAAAAACGAAAAATGATTATTTTTTATCAAGTCTACCCGCTTATAAAGCAATATAATCAGCGCGTGCGACTAATCGTGACATGACTTGTGGAGCAACAACTCGTACGGCCACGTTAGCTATACGTATCAGCGTGTTCATGTCAGTGGATAAATAGTTAAATCCCTTTTGTAGTGGAAAAGCTGTAAAAATATTAAAAACTCAATAGATTTTACTTATGTTCAAGCCCAAGGTCAGTCCAAGGTTAGGGCTAAAACAAAAAGTCAGCCCGAGGCAAAAAAAAAATCATAAATAAAAAATACTGGAAACATTGCTAATTTCCAGGAAATAAAAGGAAATTTTTAAAGACATTATGATTTTACCTGAGCTTGACGTATTCATGAAATTCATATCAAATTTGCTCGAATTTCTTATTTGTCTTTCATCAACGCACGATACAACGTTATATTATACCGGTTTGCAGCGCAGTAGCTTTCGTGTTCAGTATTCAGTACACTGATTACAGAGGAGCTTTCAAAGTGTAATCAGGTTTCGTAGCTCTTTTGTTCCAGTAATTAAATCAATCTTACCTCATCTCTTCATTCGAATCTCTTGTTATCGCGCTGCCCTGGATCGTTGGTGCCATCAGCTTCAAAATTTTGCTTGACTAACTTGCTATTTTCATGCATTTTCGATTCTAGGTCATGTATTATCACGTATTTTCGACTTTTTCATGTATTTTTGACACCCCATCTTTATCTTGGATTTTGTGTAACTCTGTATTGCAATCGTGCTGTACGTGTTTAGTTCTCGTGTATCACGTTATTGGTGATTAAATTTTAGTGCACGAAGTAAAGAATAATTTTGCAAAGTTCTAATGTTCTTATATTAAAATTGTCACTCATGTGATGATTTTCTATATTTTATTATTTTTGGTTTACTTCGAGTTATATTTTTTCTGATTCTCAGTCTCACGATATTTGCCCATCATCAGAATCGCTCCTAAAGCCTAATATGGTATTTTAATTTTGTACCGTGATGTTGTGAGGCTCAAAATATTAAAAATTTTGGATGTACCGTTTACCCAAAATTTGTTCTCCTACTTTTTTTGTACAAAAATCAGTTGTTTTATACTTTCAAATTTTCTAAAATTGCTACTATTCTTATCAAGTATATTGGGTTTACTTTCAATTAAATTATTAGGCGTATGGCTTGAATATACGTCAAATTGACATTGAATGGACTGAAAATTTATATCACTGTGTCATTCAATGAGCGGCGCGGCTAACATAGCGCGGCATTATAATAGCCGCGAAGCAGGGCTACGGAGATTTTAGTTACATGTTTACGAGTTTTTTAGTAAATAGAGGAAAAATTCACTTCCCATATAAAAGGCTTTGAGTCAGAATCTTCAAATTGTGATACAGGAGCTGGATGATTTGGCCTCCGAAAAACAGTAGTTACTTGCAAGAATTTATGCAATCCATTTCCTTTACATTTATTCCATGTTTCAGCAGCTGCTTTTCTGATCTATTTTGACTTTGACCGCAACTTTAAGGCTGTTTTCGTGAAGCATAGAAAATGTGAACAGGAAGCTTATGGAGGTTTCGTGTTGTAGAGCGCATAAAGAAAGGCTGACCTTTCTCCATGGAACCTCATTTCTAGGTTGCCCGTCGTGATAATATTTATGCTCAAATCTAAGTTCATGTTTCATTTTGGTTTTGTTGACGCAGTGGCTGGAAATATCTCATTACATTTCTCGGGCTTCATGAAAACCGAATGTAAAATGTTTATACTCATATTCGCCGCTGGTCTAGAATTTGTTGGCTCCGGAATCGAGGCTCTTCTTTGATCTCTATCTCGTAACATCAAACTAGGATACGTAGACACCGACGGCTAAATTTACGGGAGCCATCCTTGTGCATCCGCTGAGCAGCGAGAGAACCGGACTGACGAACGACTCCGTCCGGCTGCTGAAAGCCGGAACTGATGCGAGGCTGCGTGGCGCAGCAAAGTGTCTCCAATAAATTCTTCTGCCTGCCAACCTGAAACTTATTTCATTGTCATGAATTATTTATCATCATAAAAAAATAGTGAAACAGATATATTACAATTTTTCTATGTGGGCCATTTGTAGACAAAAAGTCCGATATGGGTTTGTACTAGAATTGTAAAATTTACATTTCATTTTAAAATCGTTCGGTAAGATAATTTGCAATATAGTATCGAAAAAACTATGGAGAGGTTATGATGTTGCTGTTCTCAAAGTTTCTTTTCTTCGTCCTGTAAAAGAGCTTGTCATGGCCAAGTATCCTTTAAAGTCTTTCCCGCTACCATGAAACAGTCGCTGCAGTTTACTGTCCGATTACTGACCTCGCGGTTAACCTGAAAACGCACCTACTATTTCTCTTGAAAACATCATTCCTGAAGTCCCATTAGGGTTAACTAACGTAGCCTATAACATGACCGTTAGTGGATCATCTTTCTCCTGGAAAGCTCTGCGTCACTTCGAGCTCCCCTCATTCTTCAAGGTGTTGGCGTCCATAGGTCAGTTCTGCAGGCACTCTTTCAGCCACAGTAAAAACATCATAATTATCCCTTCACCGCGGGTATCGCTGAAGATGTTTGCTCGTCCTCCAGAGATGTTTGCCTTATGGCAGAAGTGTTGATCACTGGACAGTGAAGAATTTTCTCGAACTAAACTAATTGAGGACTCTAGAAAACGAAAATGGGGCCGTCGTGGAACTATTGCGATAGTTAGCCACTGATATCGATATTAGAAGCTTATTTTCTTTATTGGAGGAATTATTTGTAAATTTTGCATAAAAATTGTAGGGCGTCATTCAGATTTGTTCAAAAATAAGAATTTTGTGGAACTATATACTTTTTTGCCTTCATTTACACTATATGGGGTTAAAGTTAAAATCGTGAATTCACTGATCATTGTAGAAGGCCCGATCATGATTATTTTAGTCTCGTTTCAAATATTTTTACTATGTTATCTAATACATCTCACTACTTTGGCGTAATGTTAGACGAGGGAACGAAATTTGGTGTATCAGCACAACAACAAGAACGAATATTTCTGCTGAATGAGCTCGGCTGAATTGCTTTATGCAATTCGAAATCGAACAACACTTAACAACGTTGATTAAACGCATTGAAAATTAAATACATCTTGCGAATAATTTTGCAGTTGATTGTCGAAAAAGCATTTTTTGGTTTGTAATAAAATAAAATTTTTATACCGTACAAGAAATCACACATTCCTTCAGCTATAGAATTATTTTCCCGTTGTCATATAATTTAAAAATTACATAAAAGGACGAGACTATCTTTTTCTATTTATTTAGTAAATTTCATGCTTAATACGTCTGTGAAAATTATTGCACAACTCAATATTATGCTATTGCTGTGTAATATGTTATATATATTTTGTAATACCTAAAAGATTGATAAAAATAATAATATTGTTTAGGTGATGAATAAAAAGACGCGGTGAAATTATTGCCCACATATTTTTGCTTCTGATTTTGGTTCATATTTTTCTGGGATTGAATTGTTAGGGGACGCAGTGCAATAGTGTTTTAATACAGTTAGGCATTCTGAACTGTGGTTTTAAGTCACCTCGGACGTGACCTCGTACAGATATGCTCGGCAATTATTCATTGATGTGTGATACACCACGGAGGTACGCGTTACTCTAGCACTTAGTCTATTTATTTTTTGTCATAATTTTCTAATTCAAACATTAGATGTTTGAATTCAGTGGTGGTATTTAGAGGGGTTCATAATTTTGATTATCTGTCTATTATTTATTAGTCGTATATGCTCTAAATTCTGTTTTTTTTTGTTGTTGCTGCTAGTTATGAATTCTTGTTTGTTCATTCCAGAAAAGCTCGGAATCTTGAATCCGAACTAAGATCTACTCGATCACGATGTAATAAACATGAGTTTGGGAAAGACACGGTTTATTGTTTCATATTCTTGTATTCTTTCATTTCAAATTTGTTTATTATTGTACTTTTCATCGATCATTTTTATTCATCCTTTGTTTACCACTATATCCTCCAACGGAATTAGACATTGCTTTTGTTGAAGCTGGAGCTAATGCATCTCTTTAATTGGTTAAAATGCTGGCCAATGAGATTACATGAATTTGTTAATCGAGCACTTATCTAACAATTATTTATTCGATAATTTTTTTTCTCTTTCTCACCATTATTTGATAAACTACAGATCTTAATTCGCGGGCATTAAGTAAATTCAAAAGCATGTGAGGAGGGCGAATTTACTTGACCTATTTCGCGCCTTTTTAGCGCATTTGCTCATTTATGGAAAAAATGCACTATTGTGCTCGCCATGTCCGTCCGTCTGTCCGTGACTTCACGTTGTAGAGGACTAGGTTAATTATTAATGATTAATAATGTGTATTATCTTGATGTATGGTTTATAGGAAAAGGATGCATTTTAATTAGGATGTAAAAGTTGTAAGATTGTTTTAGAAAGAATCGTAGCTTTGCTGACTGGTGTCGTACGAACGGATTTTTAATTTGTGGCTTTTAGACTTAATTCGAAATCACAGGATTTAATTCAGCTCTTTAATTTAATTAAAATACTATTAGGCGTATGTTTGTCTAATACAGCATGATACATTAGTCGATGATGCTCGTTTAATCTGCCATCTTTCTAAATTAGTATCCGATTCAATGTCCGGTTCTTGTTCATCAATGTGATAGATGCACTTAATAATCCCTAATAAAAGGATTAAAAATGATTTTACACATGTATACATATATATTATATTGATGTATAATTATAATCCATCAAGACATCTAACTTCTAACGTCATGGGTCAGGTAAATCATTTAACGTCTCTCATTAGACAGCCTCTTGTTGAGAAAGCTATGTCATCTTAATAAGTTCTTCATTGAGTTATAAGCATGATGGATAGCGAACATATCGATATTAAATTTTATAGAGTCATAATTTTGCGAGAAATTCCGGAATTTTAATTTAAAATCGTCTATCACAAAAGCAATTATAGATTTCAACCTAACGAATGAGCCGGCATCTTGTAAATAAGAATGATGTTTCGATATAGAAACATCGACTGCAAAAATTACTATGAATTTAAAACCTGTCAGCTCAAAAAATAAATAGGTTAAGATGAAAATAATCTTGATGAAAATTGTGCTCAGTTTCTTCAAAATTGAAGACAGGATGTTGTTCGTAATATTATGAGAAGGGAGCTTCGAAATATGTTTAATACGGAGTTTCGTGGAGTTATTGTTTCGGAAAGTCCAGAGCAGCGTCGATTTTTTCCCATAAGCAGTATTAGATCTAACTCGAAATTCTATATTAAACAATAATTTAGTAACTAATACAAACTTTCCAGAAAAATCAGGTGTAACACAAAACCGAAGCAGTTGGGAATGGTTGAACAAATTTTCATACAGAGTCTGAGTGAATGTTTTATCATTTACGGATAAGTAAAATTCCCTTTTTACTAGCCTTGAATTTTTCGTAGCAGATGAAAGAAACGTCCTGTAATCATATTTAAAAATACTAAGAACCATAAAATTTACAATAAAAAAAATGCCGTGTTGAACATGGGATTTAACGCTAACCAAAATTTCATTAAAAACGCGAGGTAAATTCTCAGTATGAAGCGGCACAAAGATAGCAAAAATAGGCCAGAATAGCGCAAAGTAATGAACGCAATTAATGGCTTTCAGTGAATGTGCAGCGTTGTTGGCTACAGTGGGCGACCACGGATCCCCAGGTGGATTAGGAAAGTGGATGGGGTCCGTAGAGTTCCCTTGACCGCCTTTCCCTTTCTGCATCGCTGCCGGGACTTCCTCTGGAAAAGAAGAAGTAACAACTTTCTTCGAGTCTTAGCGGAATCATTGAGGCTTACCACGCAAAAAATTGCTTTAGCTTCTTAGCTTTAGGCAGTCGCCAGCCAAGAAATGCGCCGAGTGTGGAAACTGCGTTACTTATAACAACTTTGCAAAGCTGTGCGAGATCTCCACTAAAGACCACCGAAATTATAGTCCCAAGTTCGTAAAAAATGTTTTCTTCGGGGACTGACTATAATAACAAGTTTTATGCATGAGTATCTCATAGGTCGAAATTAAATACATATTTTAAAGCTGCTAAGCATGTATTACGTGACAATTGTTGACCATACGTTTTCGAAGCACAGATTGCCGTTTTGATAAATTAGTTTATATATACAACAAGCTCAGTCAAAGTGGAATTCTCATCCACTCGCTATGGTGTATTGTTCTATCAACAATCCTATAATTTTGGTCTTAAGAACTATTCTGTGTGAATAATTATGATTATTCACACGGACAACAATACTTTAATTCCGCATAAGTGAAAAAATATTATACTAATCACGACTGATAAATTGATCACCTTGGAGCACATGCACGGTGACGGTGGCAGGCTTTACCCCGGCCGCCGTGCAGGTGTATAGGCCGGCGTCAGCGCGCGTCACCTTCGTAAGAACCATCCAGGACAGCGCCTGGCGGTTGTCTGACACCAGCCCCATGCCCCCACGTCGAGCTGGGTTCACTCGACGAGCTCGGGACTCTGCAGGAATACTTATCAACTTTGAGGAATAGTTTGATGATTATCCTATGAAGAAAAAAGACGTTAATCAAGGGTTTCTAAAATGTTAATTAGTCTGACAATAAAAATACCCTAATATAAAGTGCACGTGGGCTAGTTTTAACGAAAATTTGGTTTAATTGACACGATTATGACTGAGGGGAGGAAGTTGATATTCACAAGTTATAATTAATATAACCTATTATAAAAGGTTAATTATTTCATATTCGGTTTAAGGTTCTAAAAAGTGATTAACATTAGATGAATTTTTAACTCCGAGGTCAAATTGCTTGAACGCGCTGACTGTATTCGTCATGATCATGACAATGCAAAATATATTTTCGACTCCAAAGAAATAGTACAGATTAGAAAAGCTGCACTTAAAGGAGAAACATCGAGTTCAAGGGAAACTGAGAACATTAATGGAGTATTAGGAGCTTTCAGTTTGTTTATTTAATGAGGAAATTGGATTTGAATTATAAGTATTGAATTATAACCCAAAGATTATTTTGACTTGAACGCAGATATTCATATTTTTTTCAAGATTATTTATTCAAGATTATTTTTCAAGATTATTTTGACTTGAACGCAGATTTTCATATAGTACATTTTTTACCGTCTCCAAACATCTCCCAGTTAACAATATTCACGTTGTGCTTGTAAGCTCAATATAAATATTTTTCATTAAAAGGCTGTATTCTAAAAATATTTTTTTTTTATAATAGTTGCTAATATTTTATTTCACGATTGTTCACTTTATAGCCTGTGTTTTCAGAAAGAATAAAGCCAGCATCGATTCATAACAATGCATGTGAATAGCATTGAAACAATGACCGCTTCGCTCGCGCCCGCTAAAAAATGTGAAAAACGTTCCATGTCCACCTTGCAGTTTTACGCTACAAAATTTTACTGTCTAATTTACTTTAACATGAAATAATTATTATTCACTTGAAAAAGTGTCCCTGAAATTACTATATTCATTTATATGTATAATTTTATACATATAACCGCTTGCTCCTCTTCATTCATGCCTCTGTGGAGATTGGCTTTTAATTGAGTATACCTGAATGAGTGACTATTTGTGTATAAATTTCATGAGTGCTGTTCTTTATATTTTATATACTTATATATTTTATTTTATATTCAATATATTCTATATATTTGTTTATATTATAATTTATATTCAAATCGCTGCCCGGTCTGATTATTTATATGTACAATCTCATAATTTCAAGCAGTTCTGGATCGCTAAATGGATAATGGTGCTAAATTTTAATGATTTAGGTGATTAAGAACATTGTATGTTAGTAATCGTTTTTTGATCGGTCTACAAATTAACTAAATTTATTTTAAACTAGCTAGCTAAATAAAACCTACGCAATAAAGTCCCATGAAAGACATGAAGCCAAAATTTAAATCCTCCGAAGTCTCAAACTTTTTACGAAACTTCAAGCTATAGCGAAACCGTATTTGTGCGTTCTTTTTACTTTGGTGGAACGCGAAATCCTCTTCCTGGTATTTCTCAAGGCGTTGTTTTCACTTTGTTTTTCATCCTTTGAAAAAAATGAACCTGAGACTATTCCAGGTGAATACAAACTCCACTGCATAGAACTCCACTGAATACGAACTGCACTGAATGCGAATTCCACTGAATACGAATTCCACAGAATACGAACTGCACTGAATACGAACTGCACTGAATACGAATTCCACTGAAAACGTACTCCACTGAATACGAACTGCACTGATTACGAACTCCACTAAATACGTACTCCACTGAATACGAACTGCACTGAATACGAACTGCACTGAATACGTACTCCACTGAATACGAACTGCACTGAATACGAACTCCACTGAATACGTACTCCACTGAATACGAACTCCACTGAATACGAACTGCAGTGAATACGTACTCTACTGAATACGAACTCCGCTGAATGCGAACTGCACTGAATACGAACTGCACTGAATACGAACTCTACTGAATACGAACTCCACTGAATACGAACTGCAGCGAATACGTACTCCACTGAATACGAACTCTACTATATTCATGTGAACTCTACTGCATATGAACTCCACTGAATACTAACTTAACAGAATACTAACTCCACTGAACACAAACTCCACTGAAGCATTCTTCGCACTGAATTGCTTTCCTAATATATACATAATTCTTTTATATAGTTATTGGGATGCTAAACTAATTAATAATCGTTTTGATTTCACGTATAAGATAAAATCTGTGAGCCGAGTGTATATTAATCTCAAATCATGTGTTTGACTTACAATTGACCAATATGTATGAATGAAACTGTCCATTGTTGCCGGAACCGCCCAGTTTCAGTTTTAATAGCTGAAATAACTAAACTTTTCATTTAATAAGTTTTCGTTAAAAGTACTACAAAAAATTTAAGTGAAACTGCATTTTCGATCCCCATGAAATTGTTTATTAAAATTCAGTAAGTGTTGGAAGCAAAAAACATCGTGCAGTCGAATAATTCTGTTAAAAAACGACCACGAAAAAAGCCTGGCTGTTTTTTTGAAGGCAGCGACGGAAATTCGACGGCAATAAGGAGCCTCGCTGTTGCTGCATTGCCAGTCATTTGTTCGAGAGGGAAACCATGTTAAGGTGAGGCCTAAAGGCCTCATTTTAATGGCTGGCATTATAGGGGTGTTGTTGTCTACATAATATTATCGGTGGTTTATCGGAGGCCAGGCAATGGCCCATGGTCGGCGGTCCTTAAATCAGCAATGATTTTTTATTGAGGTGTTGCTGAAGTCAAGTGGAGGCGGCACCCGAAATTCTGGCCCCATTTGGAAATGCGTTAAAAATGATAGCACGCCATGACTTTCAAACCCATTTGCCGTGGTCGCTTGAAGAATGTTTGGAGGGTGGTGTATAATATCCTATACTTATAGGTTTCATTTTGGAGAATGATCAAAGTTTGTAAGGGTTTTAATTGATGAAGGTATGAAGAATAACAACACGGAACAGATGGGGGTTGAAAAATGTTCAAAAATGAAACAATAGACGCAATTATAGGTCTGCATTTTAAGACAAGAATAACTTCTAATATTTAAGAGTCGTTAAATGTTTACTAGATAACATCAATATCTGCCATAGCTTCCGATAATAATTTGTAAAATCCTAATGGAATAATATTTTAGGGTGACCAAACATTTCTAATATAAAGATTCTCTTTTGTAAACTCGGGGGTGATCACATGTTTTTGGTTCTTAGTTAACATTGCGGGCGAATGCATCACTTATGTGAGAAGAGCTTGTTTTGTAAGAAGAGCTTGTTTTGTCGAGTGATTTGGTCGTTAGATGATCATACATGACCGCGGTATATTATTCATTTTGCGTCCAAATTGCTCCATATATATAACGGGTATTTACCATATTCGAATGCAAGATCAGTTTACGAAACTGTGCAAGGTTGAAGAACTTTTTTATTTTATTTTTTACATTTCGATTCGTAACTGGAACTGTACGAAGGCTCTTTTACTTGTAATGGCTTACGCATGAAAGGAATCACGACATTTACGAACGTTTTATAATATACATGTGGAACAGCCTCCCTGACAGCATCGTTGACGCTCCGAGTATGAACGCCTTCAAGAACAGACTAGACGAAGCTATGCAGGAGCATATGTTCAGTCTTAAAATGCCTAGCAAATTACGGACCAGGCAATAAGTCCAGCAGCTATCTCAATCAATCGTCAGTTATAGAAAGATTGGGCTCAAAAGGCCGGATCCCTTGTAAATCAAGTCACGAAAAGTACAAGAATCGGCATATGGCCATGGGCCTATTTCTTCAGTACCCTCACCAGCAAGCGGCGTGTGGAGCCATCGTATGAAGGTAGGAGGAGTGTCACCAGTGACGTGACACGATATCTTGATGTCGCCCCCAGCCTGCATGTACACCTCAGCGCTGCCCTCTATGGTCGCGTGTGGAACTGCGAGACACATCGTACAACACAAAGCTTTAACCCATTTCGTTTTGCATATGTTAAATTGTACCTAAACTCAAGACGATTATAACGTGGTAAAATTATGCTGTCTGACGAGGGTTAAAGACTAAATAATGTAGTCGTAGTTTCGTAGAAATACTGTTATCAAACTATTCATAGCATTTTTATTACGCATTTTTATCATATTAAGATCGAGTGACAGTGCAAATGATAATTGCTGTCAATGCTCCGGCTAGCGATAATAAAATTAGATGATCATCAATTTACTATCAGTGTCAACAAACTTCACACAATATTATGAACATACGATTTTTATATATATTAATCACTGTTAGACAAATTTACCACATTGTCGTAAACAATGTTAATCAGTTACCTTCATTCATAAAAAGGAAACTTTGAGATGAAAATTATTTTACGCCTTGCTTTTTTGGCAAATTAGTAAATACAATTACCTTCTAACCTTCAGTTGCAATCAAAATAAATATCTTAGAATATTTAGTTGATTATTTACACGGTCGGTGCTTCTTCTAAGTCCGTGCATTAAATAACGTGGAACATATTTTCTGAATCTCACTGGATCTCTAGAAGTGGCTGGCGATGTCAGGAGGATGTCTCGTCTCTCTCTAGTTTCAAGTCTAAAATTTACGTCTAAGTGAATATGAGAAAACATTTCCTCTTCCGCGAGTAATGGAAAACATTAAACAAAGCTCTTTCACCGCTTACTGGTGTTTGAGTCAGAAACATTCACAAATTTTTCATTAGAAATCTTGATTTGTTGATGACATTAATTTTTTTAGATTGATATTATTTGCTTAAAACCTTCAAGGAAGCGACGTACGGGGTATGGAAATAATTATATGTATTACAGATTGTTCAGCAGTTTTGTGCTAGAGGATGCATTTCTTTATTTCGCATGTATACTTATTTTATATCTTTATATTTATATAAATATTTATTTCATATATTTTTTCCTTGATCTATAAATATTCCTATGTACTTATGATTGTACGAAATTGTAATTGCTATTAGATTGAATTAGATATTAAATTTCGGTTCAAATAAATACCGTAGATGACAACGGAAGCCCTTATCTCATGAGAGGTTGCCACATATTAAAACAATGTATTAAAATTGTTAAATGACTATAACTAGTAATAAAGTCTTGCTATTAGTTATAACTATCTCAATTTTTTCACTCCATGCGCCACATAAGTTACATATAACTTACGTAAGTTATGCCAAAAGAGGTTTAAGCCAGAATCTCTTGAATATCTTCGGTTGCGCAATATATTAAATTATCAAATAACCATGTCTCGCCTATAACTTCAAGCCAGAACCTATTGAATATCTTCGGTTGCGTAATATATTAAATTATCAAACAACCATTTTTATACTATAAGTTCAAGCCAGAACCTCTTAAATATCTTCGGTTGCGTAATATATTAAAATTATCAAATATCCATTCCTCACCTATAACTTCAAGCCAGAACCTCTTGAATATCTTCGGTTGTGCAGGCACTTGACACTCGTAGATGCCGGTGTCACTGATCTGCGTGCGTGACACGGACAGCACCCAGTACGCAGTGCCACGTTCATGCGTCACGCTGAAGCGTTCGTCGTTAGTGTACGTGAAGGTACCGGTAGACAGCACGTGTAGGTCCCGTCGACGTATCCATGATACCTGCCCGTATGTGGAGGTTTCGTTGCGGTAATGAAAGTTCGAAGGACATTCATCAACTGTGAGTACATGCCATAAACTTGCATTGAATAAGCTATTATCACTGCATTAAAATGGGTATTAAAAAAATTGGAGGTTTACTATTAATGTATTACAAATATATTTTTACCGGCATTTAGATTTCTACAATCAATAATTTGAAAATCAATTTAGTATAATAGTCATTATGCAATCTATTTGAATGAAAAAGTATTCTCAATAAATGTTAAGGACAAATACTTCAAATGTTTCAAAAATGCAAGTAGAAGCGCAAAAACAATTTCAAGTTCTATCATAAACCAGACTTTTACCTTGCGATGCCAAGGTAATGCAATAAAGCGGATGCAAACTCCGGGCAAGAAGCCGAGCCGCTGCTTGCTTTGTCGTGCGGCCTCTGAGAATTCCTTACTCCGCATTCATTATACACGCGGCTCGGTCAAGATTGCGAAACGTCTTTCTGTGGCTCATCAAGAATTCCTACACATCAAGACTTCTTAATTTGATTGCAGTATGAAAATAGCATTCGGGAGCCAATTTTTTTCCTTGATTGAATTCACAGATCTTCTTCTTAAATACATTTTTTATAATGTCGGCTTTTTTTCGTGAAACTGCAATATTCATAAACTTAACAGGGTCGTCATATGGGCGAGGACTTCACTAATATCACCTTAATTCGTTTGTAACAAGGCAAGTAGTCTACGCGCTGTTCTTAATTTGCCTCAATAGACGCTGCTTGGCATACAGATATGCTTTATTTGTAATGCGGATTGAAAAAATGAATATAGCAACGGTTTTGAAACGGGATTAGGAAACCAAATAAACGCATGTTATAAAATAGCAAGTGTGCATCTAATTCAAATTATATCAAGTACAATTGATTTTCTTGGGAATTCCGTAGTCATATTATTCTAGTGAACCCAATCGCTCTTCGGTACGACTGTGTATAGTTTACTCTTATTTATCTCTGGTCCTTAGCAGAAAGTGCATTAAATAACAACATCTACCTAACTAATAAAATATTTTTGGAAATTATAACTATATCAACATCTTCGGCAAATCGCATGTAGCCGTACCTGTCTGCCTTGAAGCTGCCGGACTCCACAAGTGAGATTTGCAGCCGTCCCCACCGCTACGGCCACTGTAACTGGAGTTCTTAGGAAATATGGACAACGGTTACATTTTCTTGGCGACTGAATGAGGTCGGGTATCTTGGATGCAGTCGTGACGTTTTTGACCGTTACCGCTATTTCTGTCGTGGTCGTGAGTTCAAGTACCTCGCTGAGTGACGGTACCGGTACGGTTCTACCAGAGAGTGAAGAAAGACGGGCTGAAGAGAGTGGGTTACGTTTCAATAGTTTGATGCCGGGTTGTTGAATGTCGGAGGTGTGGATGATGGGAGAACTTGTAGAGTAGAACATTTGTGCAAAACGATGTGGTTGCGTACGATCTGGATTTTTAGATGAGATTTCATGATGGTCCTGCCCTAAGGTTAAAAATGAATCGTATGGACTTGCGCTGTTCGTTGAAATGGAAACGTGTGAATTATGGTTGTGCTGAAAATATGAGCTGCTGGAATTCAAGGACAAATCATTGGTACCTTTGCTGATTGAATAGTCATTTCCTTCAGTGTTATTATCCGAGGAAATTAAATTACCGGTGGAGAAATGCGGAGAATTTGAAACAGGAGGCGAAGATTTATTGTCGTTCGATGAACCAAATGAGGTAGAATTATTAACATAAAAACCATTTACATTATATTCTAAGTTATTGAATAGCAACGAAGGTTGGAAATTTATGCTCTTCAGATTTGAGGAATCGACGAGTTTTTCTGCATTGAGGATTGAATCGCTGTCTGCAATGTCCCCCAATTGGGCTTCAGTTGACGAAATATTGAACATTGTGACGGGACTCTTTTTTGTAATGTTATTTATGCCAGACTTTCTACTTGAAGCAGAATGCATCACAGAATATTCTTGGGCAAGGCTAATACTTTTCTCCGGTAATACAAGCTTTTCGTGTTCTCCTTTGCTTCTTTTCCGGCGATTTGGTGCCTCGATTTCTCTTTGTGAAATTTTTTCTAAGTCCATTAGGCCCTGTTTGTCAACATTTTCTGTGTTTTCTAAATATCTCTTCATAGATTTGCCGAGCAAGCCATTGACGTTTATCGGAAAAGGCAACTCGCCCCATGTAGATAGTGAAGTATTTTCGGCTTCATTTGAGACAGAGGCGTTTGCCACTGTTTCCAAATGCGAAAAAACACAGTTTCCTGCGTCTGAATGGATGTGACGCTGGCTTTCCTCTCTGTATGATTTATTTGCTCGAACCTCTCCATATTTCAGTCCACCTTCTGATATCTTATTTTTCGGCTGGTCATTTCCAAAATCAGGTCCTTTTTTGTTTACTGTAGTCTCTTGCTCTCGACAGTCTTTATAAATATCATACTTTTGTCGGCCTCTTAAAGCGTTTTTCTTCCGAGGTTCACCAGCAGAGCTGCGGTTTCTGTGGCAACCTGTGGATCCAGTTTGCCGCTTAATAAAATCCTTTTGCTGATCCCTCTTCGCTGCTATGTTTTGTTTAGAAAAGAAATCTTGTCGTTCTTTTGTATTTCCATTTGATTGTCGTGCATTCAAATTTCTGGCTTGGTCCCTAGCGACTCTAATTCCTTGTTTACTCACATCGATAATTACGCCTAGTTTCTTTTGGACTTCTGGCGAACTATTCCTTTGCAGGTCACTCAGATTACCGCTTTTAGGCCTTTCTTTTTCCTTGCTGTTTTCAAGCTCGTTGCCTGTCAAACCACTTTCGGGTTTTCGGTTTACAATTCCAAATTTTATTTTCCCTCTTGTCGTCTCTAATTTATGATCTGAGATTGTTGGCCCATCATCCATTCCGACCGGACTCTGTTTGTACTGTGAATGGCTGCTCATCAGCCAATCATAAAGGTGCCTTTTCGAAAGAATGAGATCACTGGATTTTCCACGGTTTCTTGCATGGTCATATTTTGGGCGACCCAGCAGGACGTGTCGCTCGATTTCTGGGACATGGACGTGTTTCCTGCGACCGTTCATTCGGTCGTACATTAGCCGACGCCACGCAGGGACACATGACTGGAACCTGTCTTTTATTTCGCTTCTTACGTGACTGGTTTCTTCCCTCCAACCCTTCGGGTGACGTTTGTATACTCTAAAATTTTGTGAATAATCAAGTGTAGGTGATGGATTCCATTTTATTTTTATTTCATATCTTATTTGATTTAACTTGTTTTGAATTTTGTCGTGCATCATCAAAAGTTCAGGATTTTTCGGTTCAGTCATTTTGGCACTGGCACTTTTTATGCGTAATTTTCGTTGATCGAGTGGCTTGCAGACGACTTGTTTGATTTGTTTTTGATTGCTTTTATGATCACTAAAAAATTGGAGGCACTTTTTTCCGGAGTTTGTTTGATACGCTTCTGCAGATGTTGCATTTGTCATCTCCAACCCTGAAACATTGATGCTTCGATTAGTTCATATTCCATCTTATTCTTGTAATTTTCACCCCTGATATACAGAGTGTCAAATCCCGATGGCTCTTTCCTTTTAAAAGCAAAAAAAAAAACATAATTTTCCTGTGAATTATAGATTGACTGAAATATTGACTCACTTATAATACATCCAAGATTAATCGACTGAATAAATTGAATAGCCAGTTATGAAATACATTCTTTAGAATTTTAAAAAGAAATTTGTTCACTAGTGATGCTAAACTTCCAGTGAAAATTTATAAGTCAGTTACAAACGTCACACAATGCTTTACTCTTAACAAACTGGTCGCATTTAGAGTAACATTCCAAAAGACACACAAATATCCTTCTTTTAATTTCCCCCGAGAATTTTTGCGGGATTTGACGAGGTCTATCTTGCGCTGAATATTTCATGAGAGGCACTGAAGCGACTCTAATATGAACCTCGCCAAATGTTGCGCCTTCTCGTGCAATCTAAAGGCCTTCTGCTCTCCTGCAATTTGTTACTAGAGATAATAACGCTGGTATGCCAAGATTAAAATGTATGTTGCGATTAAAATATATGTTAGGTTAATGTGACCAATTTGAATTTAATTCTTAAATCCAGCTACATTCGTAAATTAGCTAGTCATCATTCGTAGTTATGAGCAGCATTAGCAGGCCGTTTATTGCATCTACGTTGATTTCTGGATCTGAATTAAATTTATAGTTTCAGTTTATTGAAAATATGGCATTAGGCATGTTGAAAATCATGGTTAGCGTTACAGCATAAGATGAACATCATTCGATGAATGTATTAATATTAAAATGGCGCTAAATTAGAGAAATTTAATGCTGGAAAAATTTGGTGTATTTTCTTGAGTGAACACTTGCAGCTCAAGTATTCAATACGACCAATAAATTTTTGGTCGTATGGCAAATTGGACATGCTTACTCAGCTGTATTACACTGAGTAAGAGTGCTTTGTTTTCAGTTCGTTAAGAATTTATCTCTCATGGCTTATCAAATGGGATCAGGAACATTCATGTTATTGACTTCTTGCCAAGCAGCCCAGGTAAGTGCTGGTCGGATTTCTCAGTACTATAAGAAATATTGCTAAAAGCTATATTATTTGTACAAACATATAGTGATCAATTTGGCGACGATGCAAAATATAGAAATGACCGCAGTTTGAAATAGAAGGTCATAGTAGTTCTTAGGAAGTATAAAAAATTTGCAATTGTATAGAAACTATGATGTCAGGTGTTGGTATTAGAAATTTGAATTCCCAGGTTGGGCGTGACGCTGAAATAAATGCTCAATCCATTTATTATAATAATTGTCTATAACAATGATTATGTTGTAGTTACTATGTTTTATAGTCACATTTATCTCAAATCCTTAAGTAGTAGGATTAACTTATATCCTTAACTAGAAGGATTAACTTAGTTTTACTTCAATAATTAAATATTTTAAATATCACATTCTGTTATAAATTTAATTTCATGCGTCATTGACGCGACTTGAAATAATTGCATCTATGTAAAAATTCACATGAATCGAGAATAGCGTACCTGTAAGAACGTTCAGGATGCATATCGTGCGAAATGCGTACAGCAACTTCATGTTGACGTTGTGATGACCTTCCCTATCACTAAGGGTCTTCTATGCCAATCTGCACGATCTTTTTGTAGTCTCTGTATTGTGTCCCATAAAATAACAAAGATAAAAAGCTATTAAATACACGTGGATGGTAAAATTATTACTTTAGTTGTGGACAATTTCATATTATTAGATTTATATTTTTTTCGCAACCGCATTATTTATATAAGAAACCATTGATCCCCTTGAAAGTCTTACAAAAGCGAAACATTGCTTTTTTAGTCAAAATATTAATATTTTAGTCGTTTCTATATTATTAAATCAGCACTTTTGAAAAGCTTTCTTCTTCTCGCCTAATAACTTGAAATCTATTTCATTCAATCTTCTAGAAACTTAGAAATTGCAAAATTTTAAAATATTCATTTCAATTGCTACCGTCCACAACGTAAAAAACTCGGCATTCCGATTCAGGCGTTAATCTTAAATTTTCCAGCAAAGTTTCCGTTTGGTTGGGAAAATATCATGTTTTTCCTTGGCAGTTTTTTGGAGTCGAAATCAGACTTGTAAAAGACAAGAGTTCTCTTCTGACCCGTGAAGTTTGGACAGGTTGAGTCTGACGCCTTGTAAGAACCCGGTCTAGTGTAACGTAAAACTTGGCCTTTCGTGAAGCCAAGTTGGTTTGATATTTTATTTATTTATTCATTCTACACCGTAAAAGATGGATGTTTATCCCATGGTTATTATGTGCTTTCGCTATATATTTTCATGTATCTTTTTACTGGAAAGGCAATACATGTCAATAAATGAGACTAATTTTAAATCTACATTATGTTCTATTTTATTCTAATAGTTCTTTATTTAATAATATCAAAACCATCCATTTTCAATCATACTGTTCAATAACTTTCGATAAATATGGTTACCAAAATCTTTCTTAATTGTCTTGAGATTTGAGAAAATATGTAATGTAAATTTTTGATTTATGATTAATTTCATAATTGATTTTGATGACTTTTATTGGTTGAGCAATCGTTTCAATGAGTTGATTTAAGAAGCGTATTGATAATAATGGAACAATGAGCGAATATCTTTCAATCTGCCTCAATAAAATCATTCAATATAGGCGATTAATTACTAGTTTTCTTCAAATTCTAGTCTAATAAATATATTAATTTTACTTACCATTGAAAAAAAAATTATTTTGAGTATAACTTATCTTAATTAGCGAAGATATAAATTTTACAGTATTTTAAGTTTTGAGTCCTTATTAAATGATGAATTCAAAATAGCAATTGAAATATTTATATTATAATAACATTATTATCTGTAATAGCGCTACGAGTTTGAATTGCTCGACAATTTGTATGGTTTTCTGCACCGTTACAGAGCTACTTCGGCCAAAAATTTTAATAAAACTCCACTGTACCGATATTTTTGAATTAAATTTTCACAAGCCTTACTTTCAGTTAAATAATGGGTATTTATGTGCTTCATGTATTTTATATATGTGAGGTTTAGGAAGAGTGTGGGAAAATCTTTGGTAGGCTTGCCAGAAATTCTTTTTTAACATATTATTTGTAATATATAAAGAGTGAAACTAGATTAGATAAAAAATTTACATACGCACTTAAAAATTAGAACATACACTGCTGACAAAAATAATTGAAAATCATATTTATAAACACACAAATTTTTAATAGCGTTTCAAGTTAAATTGTATGAATTATTCAAATTTATCGATAAGCGTTGAGATACTGAAATACTGGCGTAAATGTCCGTAGAGTTCGACTGAGACCTGAACATGAGGTTGAATTTGAAATCCATAGACTAATCCCAGGACTAGGATCGTCCAAACCATTCATTAAAAATTTTTATGAAAGTCTTCGTTAATTTGAAATGAATAATATTTCGCTCCACAAAAGTTCCAGGAGTTTAATCAATGTTATCTCTGCCCCCCCCATTTGCGTTAATTCATATTAAATGTGAAATCAAAGTAATAAAAAGACAATTTTCGCCTCTCTGTAACCCATCTTATTATTCATTCCAACAAGCAAATGCTGAAAAGTCCAAAGTAGAAAATTTTTCTTCAAATCTATTCATGATGTTAGTTCTGAAGTTTATTGAATAGCGGCTCACAATATCAGTTGTATTTTAATTACCCTTACAATTTCGTTTAAATTTGCCCCGTATCTCTAAGCGCAAGTCTCAACACGTGTCGTCGGAGTACCGAGCCGCGGCTTGCAGCAGCTATGCGCACAACCACACTCAGCCACCGCTGAACTCGCACTGTTCCGTCGGCTTGCATTTCGAAAAGTCGGCCTTTCATCGCCAATGCAGGGAACGAATCTATTCGATCAGAATTTTTTAATATTTAGTTTCTGTATTTACTTGATTGTTAATGTTTGGTTTTTCCATTTGAATGATAGGCACCTCACCAAAGAAATGTCACGTTATCATTACAACTCGAAAATCGAATAATAAACATGTCGTCTGATGGTGAACAAGACACTTTCAGCTTCTTGCTAACTTTATGCTGAATATGTATAACTTTTACAGGATTCAATTTTAGTGAATGTCTTAGCAATCGCTGACTGATTAATAAGATCACTGATTCTATTTAATGACTCAAACCCTTTGGTGTTCTCATAAACATATTTTTTCTGAGTGTTCGATTTACGAGAAAAATTCTTTTAGCACAGACATAAGCGGAGCTTTCCCTGTCTATTGAAAAAGAAAATTATTTTTGATCGACGTTTCGCTTTAAAAAGTATATGAGTGGGTCCTGGCTGCTGAAGTGTCATAGATGTGTTTTAAGATCAGATTTTGCATACAATTATAACTTTGTGAATATTTGGAAGTGTCAAGATGATTGTGACGTTTTCTTTTGTCGGCGCCGGCGTCCCAGCGAAAGCGCGGATCTGTGGGCACACGGAGATCAGCATGCAAATGACACACAATGACCGAATTCCGACTTATTTATAGAGGCCAAAATATTCAGTCTAGCTTATTATAGTCAGGCTGAGGCACAATGCCCTACTTCGTTCCTAGAATATTATTTGGCTGATATAATTGAAATGCTCTTATACATTCATTTTATTATTGAATAAAACGTTTCTGGATGAAAATTCACGCAGGCCAATTTTGAGTATTTAAATTACGACGCTCAGGACTTAGTAAAATTTATTTCAATCATAATTTCTTTTTCACTTAAAAATATAACTCGAACATCGATATTACGTGCATCAAAAAAATTTATTTATCGATATTTTTTTCTTCTTTTGTATTTAAGTTTAAATTCACGTAATATTTAAATTATCAGGAACTGAAACAAAATTTCTGATGAGTGATTAGGAATTAGTTTTCAATTATATATATTACGAACGTTTATATCGTAGTAAATTTTTGATATTTTCCTTATCTTCCAGTTTTGAATCGCACATTGCATTTAAATGGCTTAATGCTATGGGTGCAAGCATATATAATCTACTTTCAAGTGTCATAAAACAATTAGTGGTAGAGACGTATTACTTGCCATAACTACGTCATTTTGAAGTGTTAAGAAGTGCAAGAAGAATATTTACTTTTAATATATTTACTCTCAATAAGTTCGTCACATTCAGACGTCAAGCGATGCACGAGGTAAAGTTATTCAATACTCAGCTTATGTACCAGCCTTGAAGGGCGAAATTATTCAAGAAGTTATTTTACTCCCTTAAAGTACGGCTATTATGAGGGCGAGGTACAGCCAGAGTTGCTGTTACTGTATTTAATTATATATTGCATGGAATATATAATTTATTTTACTCCCTTAAAGTACGGCTATTATGAGGGCGAGGTACAGCCAGAGTTACTGTTACTCTATTTAATTATATATTGCATGGAATATATAATTTATTTTACTTCCTTAAAGTACGGCTATTATGAGGGCGAAGTATAGCCAGACTCATTACTCTATTTAATTGCATGGAATAAATAATTTATTTGCACCTTTGCTAAACAGTGAGCGTAAGTCGTCTCGGTGAGCGGTATCCAAGGTACGATTGGAAGGCATTAATACCAGGGCACGGCACCCCTGGGCCCCATTACCGCTGTGGCTGCAACCTCGACAACACCTACTGCAGCAGCTGAAATATTGAGTTCGGTATCGCCAACATCAATGATAAGCGAAGGTTTCGCTGAAATTAAACCTATTTTAATGGTTTCAGTACCTTAGCTGATGATCTCATAAGTGGTAATTTCAGATTTGATCGAGGCTCTGCATGCGTTCGCTCTGATATTATAACTTCCTTATTACTCAGTTCTAATGTTAAATACTATGCAATATTTTGGATTAACTTGACGTCAGCTTTGCTAGTTTTCGTCGCGGGTTGAGTAGATGTAGGAAATGCTCGCAAATTTACTGATCAAGAATGTTTCATTTCAGCTCGTTTTCCTCATTAGTAGATGTCAGTTCCGCTTGCTTATCTCTCTAGTTTATAAATTGTCAGCACAATTTGCTTTCCTTTTAGGTTAACTAATTTTCAATCCGGCTATCCTTACTTTTTGTTCGTGTAGTTTTCGGTCCAGCACTTATTCTTCTCTGATTAGGAAGCTGTCAATCCAATATTTTTCTTTAAGTGAATGTCAGTTCGGCCGGTGGCAGGCGTCTCCGATTTACAACCCACCGGCTCTGCATTCACGATTTAATGTTATAATTTACTGTTATTTGTTATGTTAATGTTATAATTTACTGCTGAGCGTATGCAAGTCGTTCGAAATTTGCTGCTGGTAAACAGCAATAGCAGTAACATTACTCATGTGTCACATCGGCACAAGTCCCACAATTCAAAAAATTGTTAGGTTTGTTTTCAAGAGCAGTTGTTGAGGCGATGAGCTGCTCGTAAAAGATAATGCGACGCAATGTGATGGCTCTGAAACGCTGCTGCAATTCTTAACATTAAGGCTCGTTCGTGCTGTGTGTTGCGTTACAACCCTCGAGTTCCAGTCATCTTTGTCACGTTTTGATTTATCATATCATAACATAGTGATTTCGGCGCTGCAGTGTAGGCTTGCTGTGGCTTGTCCCCGATTCTTGTACTTTTCGTGACTTGTTCACTAAAAACAGGTCCTTCGACCGGATCTTTTTCAAGACTGACGGTAGTTAGAAGTAGCTACTAGACTTCCACCATGTTAGCTATGGAGCTAGGCATTTCAAATCTGAACATATATTTCTCCATAGCTTTATCTAGTCTGTTCTTGAACGCATTCATATTCGGAGCGTCAACGATGTAACCAGGGAGGCTGATTTAACGGATATTCTGATGACGTTCGATCATATTGCACTTGACTCGCAAGACAACCGTTCATATGTTGGTTAAATTTATATGAAGACAATTTCTTAAAATAATAAAAAATGGCCTAATGTAACTATAAGGATGTATTTTGTTTGATAAGGATTAATTTCCAAGGAGAAGTTAACAGAAAAAATGTAACATAGTGAGTTATGTGCTGCATCGACATTTGGAAGTTGACTGGAAAAGCTTAGCTAATTCAAAAGCTTAGCTAAATTGATACATTTTTTGCTGAGCTGGAGCGTCAGCTCTAAGTCTTGGTAAAAAAAAAACTCTTCAGTGAAGTAATAATCCCAGCTAAATGTGTGTTGTGTGCTATCAATGTGTGTTGTCGCAACTAAATGCCGAACTTTAATAGAGGTTGCCAGTGCAGTCTTGACTGTAAGATCAGATTGCGGACTTTGTATCTACGTAGCCCTGTTGTCGTGATGGGATTGGCTGAAAAGTCCAAAGCTGAGTTTTTAAATAATATTTTACAATGATTTCAGGTGGTGTATGATTAAGAAACGTAAATCTGTGTCCGAGCACAGTGAGTTTGGGCATCATTCAGCATTATTCGACTCGTATCTTTCTGAAGGGCAAATCTGATAACCATATTACGATCGACATCTACCGCATTTAATATTTTAGTTTAATTTTTTGAAGGGATTCTTTAGTTCTAGTTTTGCTAATGCTCTAAACAATAATGTAAATAAAAAAATTCGATAAACATAAAAGTACTCTATAGTACAAATACAAAAAATATGCACTAATAAAATGTTATTATGATTTCGAATATATTTTCTAAAGCAAACTTTAATCCGTGGTATAATCATTTTGTTGAACGTTTTTTGAGGTAACTGAAATTCATGGATGACGGGGATGGGCTCGTTCTTTTCTTGAACATCAATTAGTGTCAGGTTCGTTATAATTAAAACCCAATTAAATAATTGAATTAATTATCACAAGCCTCGTGATTAATAGTAACTGATTAATTCAAAGTTACCATCAATTTGTAATCACAAAGTTCCCGTACTTGTCTCATATTGGCCACGTTTCGAGGCTGTTATGGGCACCAGAAAGACGGCAGAGTCAGTGCCACTAACTCGAGAAGTTACCCTATAAAAGAGTATGAGTTTTGTACACTGGATAGCTGGCCGGTGCTTGGTGATATTGCAGAAAACAAGGGACTTTGTCTGATTTCCTGTTGGTTTTGTTTTATTCCTCATCTTTTATTTGATGCAACAGTAATTTTTTTGCTCCAGTTTATTTTTATGTTGTGGATTCAGTTTTTTGTGTGGTTTGAATCAATTCAGGACCAATAAGTAGTGTTGCTTATATTGATATCTTATCAGTCAATTTTGATTTTAACATGCATCCAACTAAATGTTATACAGATTTTTATGTAAATAAATTAGCGTACTTTTTTACAAATATTGTAATGAATCGCTTTGTCCACAAATAAAGTAATTTGAAATAAGGCGGTTCTATTGCTTAGACTATAGAGCATTAGACGATGGTCTCGGGTTAAGATTTTTGTCCCATGTTGACGTTTTTTTGTATAAGAAGATCAAATTTTGAATCGCGCAATCAAAATTAAGCCTCATTTATTCTTTTATTTGGTGGCAGTGAAGTTTAAAATGTAAACACTTTCAGTTACGTGGCGGAATAGATCTATAAGTAACTAATTTTCCAAAAATTGAAATAAAAGACAGAGCACCCATGGTCTGCTATAATTATTTCGAGTTGAAATTTGTTTCGTTTTAGTCCGCCCTTTCCAGAAGGTTTCAAGTGACCCTGCAGCCTTGTTGTCGAGGAATAATCTTAACTCAACAGGAAGATAATTGAGCTTCATTCATGGTACTTATGAGCAATAATACAGAGCCACGGTCTAAATTACGAGTCTGCTCGTCGTAACAATGGACACAACGTCTAACGATAACGCCCCAACTAAACTAAATCCCTTGTTGTTCCAATTGATCAACCCTCCAATTGAAGAGGCCTAAACTTTTTGAAAATATTTATTCCAACGCAAACTTTTTCTGTGAATGATTTTACGAGATTGGCTTCGTTTCGTAAACGTTTTCACGGTCTCACTTCATGTCGGGTATCTATCTGTACGGTTTTCAATAAGAAAATCTTCACGTTTCCAAGACAGAAGGCTCGCCTAGAGCTACTAGCTAGAAAATTAAGCTTGTTATTCAAAGAACAAATTATGTTATTAAAGTATGTTGATGTTTAACCTTCTATTAAGTTCAACGGACATGTTTTTTGTATATTTACGAATATGTGTTACTGTTCTGCGCACATAGTAGAAAATTAAAGTTCATAAATAAAGACGGAAGTGGTGGTGACCGTCAGTGAGCAAACTTGGAAGCATAATTTCATGCGAACGATCTTAGCGTCGAGCCTTGGAATTGCGGTCGTGTTGATGTTTCGTTTCTCATCAAATATTCAGTCACGCGTGTAGTCGCGGGCCTTCACTGTAGAAAGGTTGCGATTTCAATGTTATCGATTACCATGAGGAATATCAGGGAAATTTCCGCGCTTGATATAAGTGAAATGAATAGCAAACCTGATTGACGTTGAAGTGCAATGCTATTGGCATATCCATCGTTGTGATCCCACCGCAAATGCTATGCCGGTGGCATAAATCGGGATTATGTTCGACAGATAAGGATCTCGAGAGAACGTTGCCCTATCACGCTCATGATTCTTCTGGTCGTGATCCGTCAGGATTCTCCTATATAGGCGATCATCAATCTGCGATGTATGTACATCTAGCATGCTGAATACGATAATATAATGCAATAATTATTAAGCACAGGACTCTCTAAGTAATAGTATACGTATTTTGTTTGTACTTTTCGTTATTCTTTTGACTTAAAATCAACAGGCACATGGGAAACACAGCTTGCAGGTTGTTTTTGACGTCAATAACAGGCATTTGCCCATAGTTGTTAGTAGAAAGTGACCAACATTTCCACAATTGATCAGTTGCTGACACATTTGAGTTAATAATCAGAGGTTATCGACGGAAATGCATAAATCTTATTTGAATTGTGCTCTTCTCTCGAAATCATAAGCATGAGAACACAAAGATCAAACAGCTTCTGGAATAGGAAATTACGCCGTTTGATGCGAACGAGAAACTAGACTAACGTGAGGTTATGGTTTAAATAAGTGCTTCTGAATAATGCCTGCACTTCACAAAACAATATGAAATGTGTCGTAAACATGTCATTTTCCCCTCTCAGCTTGCTTAGCGTCGCTCTAAACACTTCATTAGAGATTAAACCTCATACAGAAATTCAGTTATTTGATGTTTTTAAGCATGAAATTACTAATATACCCATATTGTTTTCATATCGCTGGTTTTTCTGATACAATTATCAGAAGTTGAAATATGTTATAATAACTCAAACGTTCTTTGAAACAAATAACTAGCTACATTTACATTAATTGTTGGTAGCACATGGATATTTCTAACCTAATTTATTACTCGAGTAGTCAAATGGCTCTCAAATGATTCAGGAATAGCTTTATCAATGTTTATCGAGCAGGATTGCTTCCTTTAAACGCCGCGTCATTCTACCGTCGACTTTTGTGGGCACTGAACGATTTGTGAAATTCAACCAATTTTCCGGTGTGCTATGACTCATAATGGCCTTCTGATGGCGTGGATAACAGCTTTCCTAACATGAAATCTGCCCGGAGCTTCGATGAAATAATTCTCAACGGTTTGCTGAGCATAATGAAGAAGCTGATTCTTTTTCGAGCCAGATTCGGAAGCGGAGTTTCTGATGAATTTAAATCGTGGTCTTGTAAAGTCATCGCTTAATGTCGGGAACGACAGTTTCCATTGCGTGGCAATTTTAATTAGGATGGAACTGGAACGTTCATTTTTACGTAAATCTAAATACGAGGATTCCTGTTAGACGCGGTATATCTAGGAATCCTGTTAGACGCGGTATATCTAGGAATCCTGGTAGACGCGGTAAATTCCGTTTCCATTTGGTCTTTATTAGTCTGTGCCAAGAAATCATCATATAATTGATTCTATTATACATTTATTATTTGTATTGCTCACAAATTCTACTGAATTACGGTTTCATTGAAATTTTCAGCGTGTTTTCACATGAATGTATATATAATCTCAACAGAAATTTCCAAAAATGGCCAGTCGGTTAACGTGTTCTACATACTGTACAATTCATTCCCCTCACGTGGAGATGTCTATTGCTAATATTTGCATACATTTAAACTTTATGTTTTTGAATATCTAAACAGTTAGAAAAACGGAAACCAGGAACACGCTTTGTAATTGAGTTTCTTTCCATATATATAGTCTACCAATAGACTAGATGAAATGTAGCACTGCTGCCTCACTGCTAAATATTATTCCAAATTCCCGTGCACTTGAAGAACACTTAAATATAAAATACAAGATAAGTCATATTATTTTTTACATAAATTGGATGACGAAAATTTAGTTCCAAAAAACACTTTATCTGTATCTTTTCCACAAAATGCATTTGTGAACAATGAGTATGAATTGTTTGATGTTTCTCTTGTGTAGAGTGACGAGTGACATTGCGAACCATTAATTTTGCTGTTGCTGTAACGCTGAATTTGCCGGTAATGCTCTCAGCTTGCTGCAAACAGGCCAATTAAGAGAAGAATATTTTTCCCGCTAAAGCAGACCCCATTTTTAAATCCTTCTTTCAAAAATCCTCCCTGGCTTGTAATTTCGTTTAATGCTTGTTGGAACGATTCATATTCATGACACTAAAAAAACGAAAACGAGTTATCAGTGTTATTATTTTTTGTTTTTGATTACATTAATCTGTTTACATTTATCTGTTTACATTGTTTACATTTATTATCAGATCATATATAACATTAATAATTCTGTAAAAACTTCAACTGACGCATTCTTGTCATGGATGAAGAATAAAGTCGATTGTGAACGGCATTAGTTCTCTACCGGTTATCTAATATTTCTCTTCCTCAACAAATGAGGATTATTTCGAATAATATTCCATGCGCATTATATCCCACCATTGTCAGGGGATGAGAGTGAATATATTTTTTTCTCGTAAATATTGCTCTTCCATTCGCTCAAGCTTAAAGGAAATGATTATGCCATTATTACATCGAGATTACTCTGTCGGGATAGCAATTTATTTCCTGTATTTTGAATATTTATTTGTAATCTATGCGGCTTACAAAAATAAGTCACTGAATCGGTAATTACTGCAATACTGCGTGCTATTACAACGGTACAATAAGTACGCAAAATGAAAATTGACCGAACTTTACTTTCTATCCACAGAAGACATATCTGTAAAATCTAATTAAGATAATGACCCAGAATAGTTTCGATGATTCTTCAGAGATAGATTAAGAGAGAAAAAGAGGCAGGGAGGAACGGAGAGTAAAAATTGAGAGTGAGGAACCAAAAAGCTGTGCATGCTAGGCTATTTAGGCTTTAAATTAAAATCTCGTCGCGATTGAAATCTCGTTTTAAATTAATATCTTGCGTTCGAACCCAATAACCTTTGAAATTATTCCTAAAAATTTCAAAAATGTTGCTCGTCGATATAAATTTATAACTTTAAAAAGATAATTAAACCTAAAAGTATTTAATAGTTATCCATTAATCAGGGTTTCTGAAATAATAGTCTTCAGTTTCTGTATCAGGAAGCAACTGCAGCCAATAATTGTTTAAGCAAAGCAACTCTTGACCAATGTCGCACCAATGGTTTAATTCAGAAATAATGTAATTCAGAGTGCCGGCATTTTGCAGTACCTACACTCTTCATCAGTCTGTATTTTGTTCCTTGAATGCTAGGTTTATTCATCCTCTTGAATCAAACAACAATTAAATTTTTACTGAACACGTAGTTTATTATTGTTTCGAGCTGCTAATGACAGTTATATTGCTCACTTTATGAGTTAATTCGAGTTGAATCAGCGTTGTGCTTTCAGTGTGGACTCTCGAATTTTAGACTACATTTATTAAATGAATATTTTACATCATATTTGTTCGGAAAGATTATGCCTTAATTGCCTGGCTATTTCACACCCCGATTACTGAGGAGTGAAAGAAGAATCACACACAAGTCAGCCTAGCTAGTACACTAGCCAGCTTCGCACACAAGCCAGCCTCGTCCATCAGCCAGCTTCGTACACAGTCAGCCTCGTACACCAGCCAGCTTCGAATACCAGCCAGCTTCGTACACCTGCCAGCTTCCTACACCAGCCAGTCTCGTACACCAGTCAGCTTCGTACACCAGACAACCTCGTACACCAGCCATCCTCGTACACCAGCCAGCCTCGTACACGAGCCAGCCTCGTACACCAGCCAGCCTCGTACACCAGCCAGCCTCGTACACCAGCCAGCCTCGTACACCAGCCAGCTTCGTACACCAGCCAGCCTCGTACACCAGCCAGCTTCGTACACCAGCCAGCCTCGTACACCAGCCAGCTTCGTACACCAGCCAGCCTTGTACACCAACCAGCTTGTTAGAGAAGCCAGCCTTGCACACCTGCCAGCCTCGTACACCAGACAGCCTCGTACACCAGCCAGCTTCGGACACCAGCCAGCTTCGTACACCAGCCAGCCTCGTACACTATAGCCAGCTTCATACACCAGCTAACATCGTACACCAGCCAGCCTTGTACGAACGCGATGCGTACACGCATCGCCTCATATTAATGGACGGCGATTGTCTAAAGAGCTAGCCTTCAAAAACAGAAACCGCCATATTGGATCGTCGTAGTTCGAATGCTGGAGCTGAATGCTGCGTTCTATCTTCTCGGCACAGACATATTTCTTTATATGGTTCATATTATAAATTAATGTGCACATTAAAAAACAATATAGAAGCTAAAATAATCAGAAGGACCTATATTTTGCGCATTTGACAGAGATTTCTTTAAAGATTTTTGTTCTTTCAATCGCATTCATTCCTTCCTAATTAGTATCGCAATCTGTTACCTCTAGCAGCAATTGTCTCCGAGAAAGAGGTACACATCCTGAGCATATCCACGATTGCCAACTAATCTGATAATTTTACGACATCTTTATCAAAAACACAGATCGACACAAAGTAACTTATGTACATTAATGCCTCTTATTCTACATTGCATGAATACTATCATGTATTGTCCGTATATTAGCTGATTTCTTCTTCTGTTCTTCTGTGGCAGTATTTCTCAGACCTGAACATCAAGTGACTGTGAATTTATTTCCTCGATTTTAATAGATGAGAACCAATCGAGTGCCATCAGGTGTAGTTATCCTGAGTCATTTACAGGATTACAACCTAGAATAGACTTTATCTAAGTTCTGATTTTAATATCACCATCCCATGCAGCGGTGGTTTGAAAAATGAGCCTGGTTCGGAAAACTTGGCTCAAAAACCTGGTTTCGAACCGCATTTGGGGTTTGAAAAATGTGCCAGGTGAATCTTTAATGAGTAAACAATATAATCTTTAAATACATCATTCGAACTTTATTAGATAAATTTTGAATTTTTATGAATAAAATTAATTAAAAAATTACTGTGACGAAGACGAAACTGAAAATGGTTGATATCAAAATTTATTGTTGTACGACAGCTGTGTACGATTGGGTAAACCTTTGTATCATTTTCATGCTTGGTCGATCGAATTGATCACTGAGTAAAAGCATGCAGTTCAGTTTGAAAGTCCCGTTTTCATCCGAAATAATAAATGCAAGCATCGATGCGTATTTATCTGCACTGTGTTGAAGTTGTCAGTGTATTTTTTCAATTGCCTATACGATGTGGAACCCATTCACTCTGCCAACTTTAAATTATTTTTTACCTTAATTTTTCGTATGACAAACAGCTTTGTGTTTATTTTAGTGTTTGACATACAAAAATTATTATATTTGTTATGTTTATTTATACTGTAACCCCGATAGTTATCATGAACATATATTTTTTTTTGATTTTCAATATAGTGAAGAATGTTTGACAACCTTGTGTCTTATGGCAGCTCAACTAAACTTTATTAGTGGCTAAATTCTGTTTTTAATTATGTGAGAATTTAATTAATTACGTTCCAGGTGGGAGGGATTTAACATTCCCTCATGCAGCAACAATCTTCAATTAATGTTCTACTAGATATTTGCTCTGCCATTTCTCAAGCTAGTCTTCAATAAATACTATAAGCCTTCTGAAATTCTTATGATCAGCGGAAATGGGCACTCTGTTTATCTATCTTAGGGCTAGCCTTACCTTGGGGAGAGATTTGTGTCACATCACTCCAACACTATCATTAGTTGCATTTCCTGCCTTATTCGGTAAGTTATTTAAGTGCATGTGCAATTGGGTTCGATTACATGGAATTCTTTGGGATGTTACATATGTGTGGTTTTAGTAGCAGAGAAGACCAATTTTTTTGTCGTATGCAGAAGCTTTGTCAGTCTAGCAATATTTCGTGCTAAAATGCTATAAGATTTTAATCTTATAATAAGAAAAACATGGTGTGTATATTTTCCTTTTTCGTGCATTTACAAATGAATTATTCGTGCGCAGCGGAAAAATATTTTGATCGTACAATTCATTACTCATATGATTGTATTTTAGATGAGTCACGTAATTGTTGATTATCCTCAACCACGATTCTTCTTTAGCCTTTTCCGCGACCAATGTTATGCTTGGAAAAAAGTGGCGCCTACGGTCCGTAGATTTTCGTCGTGTTTAGAAAATCTTGGCGAACCGCTGGCCGGGTATCCAAGATAAGCGTCGCTGTGCCAACAGGGCCAATTTAAATACCCCCTTCTTGCCAGCGTTCACTCGCCCTTTAAGTTTCTTTATTTGACGCCAGGAGGAAGTGGTAGTCAACAGGACTTGTTATGGACTTTGCAAGAATTTGCAATGTTGCAGACTGAGTAGAAACACTGCGAAGTGAACTTGAAGGACACAAAATCCTCAAGTATGCTGCCTTCATGCGAGCTTGTACAGTCTTGACTGAACACTGTACAGTCTAGAATAACATACTTCACCTGTACGTATATACGATGTGAGCGGAGCCTTTCGGTCTTCAAAAACTTTGCAATGATTTATATATGAAGGTATTTGATGATCTGAACAGTTAGACCGAATCATAATTTGTATCAATATACTTGGTATATTAACACAGAAATTAGTTTTCTTGCAGATTAGGAAGCCACACAAAAATAACTAGTTTAATAATTAACAAAAACAGTTTAATAATTAACAGTTTAATTAAGACACAATCGCATATTTAGGTTCATTAGAACTAATCAAATAACTCGTTTATCAGAAATTCTATCGTTAATCAGAAATAATCCAATAGCTTTTTTAATCAGTAATCATCAGACGCTTTACTTTTTGAAGAATTTGAAACGAATGCACATGGAATTTGCTTATTTAAAGGGGATTAAGATTTAAAAGTTAATAGAATCCAGAGTTGAATAAACTCTGAAGTTCGTTCATATCAGCTAACAATTTTACTTGTACTTGAATCAGCTTTGAGCAAAGATCCACTGTTTGTTCTGTGCTATTTTTACATCAAGACTAAAAATAATGTAATGCAAAAACACGGATTCGAATCATAATGCAAATAAAGTTTGTTCAGCTGACTGCCCTCAAAATCAAACCAAATTCGTCTTTCATGAGCTTGAATTGAAAGTCAAAACAGAATAAAAACGTTAGGAGGCACTAAGGCTGCTTTAAAATCACCAACTAAATTCGTTCCCAATCGTCCTAAGGTTCCTACAGAAGTCACGTTCAAAAAAACAAGACTCTGAATTTTCCTGGAGGCAGGCGCCGTGGCAAAATTTTCATGCTACTCTACTCGCGTTGTGTCTTATGAATCAATGTTCTTTGTGTTTCTCAGCTGAATTTATTTATATTGAATTTGTTGCAGTAAGGCATGGAAATAAAAACAAAATGAGATAAAAAACGTGCCACAAATTATTGCCGAATTTAAATTATGCTTTAATTTAGATAACTGAAAAAGTAGATTTTCACGGGCATCGTGGCTAGTGAATCGGTCCCAATATATTAGGCGATACTTCTGGCACCATGTTCGTTTTAGTTCCAGCAAGTTGTCTATTTAGTAAGGATTAGAACAAAAATTGTATAATATTGATCATATTCCGTCTTTCATTTGAAAAGACGGATTAAGGCGCTCATATATCTTTGTTATTCGACCCATAAATACGTTGATATTTTTTCTTATGTTACTTTGAAGTGTATAACTTATATGTTCATTTCCTCGCAGATTAGCCCTGATATACTCGTGATTGAAAGTTCCTGCCATTTTAGAATTTCGTGACTTAACTACCGATTAATACCAATAAATTTAATGTATGCCAATAAAAGAAAGATCAGCATATATCGACCTTTTACGAAAAAAACAGAACCTCACCTATCGTTTTAAAATACGAAAAAAGTGTTTTGGGTGTTTTAAATTTAATTATATATAATAAATTGAATATTAAATTTCAAACATGGATCCAATCCGTTCCTCCCAGTCCTACAATGTTCCTATTCTCCCAATCCTAGTTAATGCCTTCCTAGGATAATTTTTCTGGCCTTACTTATCGTATACACGCTCGAACAACCACTGTATATATGCCTGGCTTTAGAAAAATACCCACACAAACTGACGAATATATCGTACAAGTTGATTTGATGGAGCATCTAAATCTCTAAATCTGATGATCGCGCATTTAAATATCGATCGGGATTCAAACTTTCGATCTTTTCTCCTAGACTGTTATCAACGGACGAATGCTCCCCGAAATTTCTGGTCTAACTTCTAAACTTATCACAAGTTTGGTGAAATTAAGGGATTCAGGGGACTCTAAGAATTTGCAGCCTGTATTATCTTTGATAAAATAAACTTGTGAACTTAACCAAATATAATGCATTCAAGACTGCAGCCATAACATCACACTTAAATAATTTCAATTCTACAAAGGAAAGTTTTTGATCTTTCGAATCGAATCATAAAAGTTTGAGTTTTTTTAATAGTTCAGGCCTAGTTTTCTTGTTTAAATTGTTTTTGAGCTGACATTAGTTATTACGAAGCCTTAGTTGTGTTTTAATGTTCGTCTGACCGACCTGCTGGATTTAAAGATTTCTTTTTAAAAACTCATGGTTGCAAATTATGATGAAAGCCTAAAGAAACAATATTTTACGTATTCTCTGAATGATAAAAATTTAAATTTCGTAAAGAATTATCAAATAAGTATTTTTTGGCAAATTTGTTTTCACATTGACAGTTTTTATACAACTGAATAACATCAGCGCCAACGATTTGTAAGCGTACATTGCATTGATTGACTTTGATAGAACATGATAAACGAGTTACAAAATCATGTCTCGTCCCACGCTGCATAAACCAATTTACTGAATACTAAATTGCCTGGCATTTAATTACCAGTTATCAAATGATTATATTTATCTGCGTTGACGCACCGGGACCGATTATTTTAATTTCGGTCGTTGGATATTCGATTTAACATGTCTGGCAGAAAATATATACGGAAATTTGCTATCAATTTGTTTTGAGAAAATTGTTGTTATCAGAATGCTGAAATGATCTAGTATTCTATACATAAATTTATAAATGCACAGAATAGATCAAGATTGTTAATGTGAGTATATATAACAAAGATGAGACAAATATCTAATACGGAAGACTTTGGTATAAAAAAATATTTTAAAATGCAAAGAGTAATGAAAAATTCTTATGTCACAAAGAAGTGGCTCGACGTGTATCTATATAATACTGTTCGGTCGCTGTGGAATATCTTGGTGAACATCTGGATCGTTAATTTTAGATCTCATGTTTTCCTGTGAACGGTTCTCGTATATGTATATTATTTACGAGCAAACGGAAAGGCAGAGTTATAAAATATTTCTTTGAACTTGAAAACATTTGTACTGAGACTTTTATTTTCTGGATGGTTAACGCAAACGGTTTCAATTGAAAATTGTAAAGTGTTGAAAATTTTTGTTCATGAAGAGAATAATTTAGCGGGTGAAAACGGAATAAATGTTGCCTCTTTCCTTTAAAATTTTTGAAAATAAACTTTCAATTGACCACTCAGTAATTGTGAATTAATGTTTTAACCGGCACTAACTTAAATAATTACTAATCGTTCATTCATGACCCAGGCTAACTTGTAAAAAGAAGCGCAACTTGGATTTATTTTATCAGTACTTTTGAAACAGTTCAATTTGTTTTTATCAGCCATTACTTGCAGAATAGACTAGTTTTATTGCTAGCTTCAAAGGGCCTTTCGTCACCTGCTTGACTTGAAATTGCATCATTGCAATGCTAAAAACATCAAACTTTGCAATCTATTATCAAAAGATCGTAATAAACTTTTTGACTCATGTTTCCGTTTCCAGGATAACGAGGCGTTGGTTGATGCGAAAATTGAATTATGGAAATAATTTGCTAAAGAATTATTTTTTAACTTAATGAAATGACTTTAAAAAAACATCCCGCGTCAGGAGAGTTGAACTTAACAAAAAAATGAAAATGTTCATCGCTATTTGCTTTTATGCTCTTCAAAGCTTCGTTGAAGTTAAAGAAACATTGCTTTTGCCTAGCAATTTAAATCCTGGACCTGTTTTTACGTGACATAGGACAACATCGTTTGGGAAGGTAGCGCTCGAATTTAGCATTCGAGTCATGGCCGTCACTGGAGCTGTTTAGAGCAAGAAAAAGTCTGATTTTCTCGTCTCGCCGCGCGTCGTAAATTGGAAAGAGGAGTCGATGCTGTCTCATGTAGATCGCGTTGGAGATGCGCGGGCCGGTTTGATAACAACTTCCGTGTTAGAGTACACAAATAAATGAATGATTTGGTAGTGTTTATATTCCTATTATTGCTCCTGGCATATTTGAAATTAGGGATAAGTATATCCTGTTACAAATCCATCAAGCTTTTGAAAATTTAATAAACAAATTGGAACGGCATTACTCAAATTACTTTCATCTTTCTATGATTAAGGGTCATGATCATAAATAAAATGTATAAAAAAATTTTTTAAAGACCACGTTTTTCATGTGGACTCAAAAGTAGAAAATAATTTTTCGGCAGCTACTGATCTCTGTTTGCTTTCATTCTCTTGGTCTTTTGTATTTCAGTTAAAATATTTTACAACATCTAAAACGAAAAACGTGGGGCGCATATGTATTTAATTGTTTGGTGATTACTTGATATGATGAATATGATGGTTCATTGAACATTTTATAAGTGTATTGCTGATATAATTAGAAATAGTGGTTGAATTCAAAATTGAAATTAAGGCATGCCTAAATGAAGATGCGCCCCACGATTTTCGTTTTAGATGTAAAATATTTTAACTGAAATACAAAAGACCAAGAGAATGAAAGCAAACAGAGATCAGTAGCTGCCGAAAAATTATTTTCTACTTTTGAGTCCACATGAAAAACGTGGTCTTTAAAAATTTTTTTTATACATTTTATTTTCTACTTTTTAGTTTTTTAAGTATTTTATTTTCTCATTTTTAGTCCGTTGCTACACACGAAACACGTTGTTGCGAGCCAATTTACATGACTTGATGTACGTATCGATGATACGAAGCGTATCATCGATATACGCAGTCTAAACACGAATATCCTCTCGAGGATGACGTGCATTAAACGTTCCAACCCCTGCTTGTGAGTTCCTTTAGAGTTTATACGCCTGGAAACGTGCAACAAATTATTGATTATTGTATTGTTATCGGGAGCTGAGCTTCCCTAAAAGTTTCAGAGCGCTAGCTAATGGGAAAGTTGGTGAAATATCGATTGCAAGATTTGATCATCACAGACACGAAAGCGAGCTAAGAAAAATGTGGTAAAAATGATCATGTTTGCAGTGCAATACAATCTATTATTAATGTTGGAATAATTTCTGTGCCGTCGAAATATGAGTTCACGATTTTCGACGCTAACACAAAGATTTACATCATTAGTCTGCTTACATGGCGAGTTTACACAAAATTTAAATGCAAGGAAAACATCAATATATTATTCACCGTATCTTAAATAAAAACGTTGCGAAGCTCAGCTCTATCAACAGTTTAAACTTTATGGAATACAAGTATTATCAGCAGAAAAAATCGAAATATACACAAAAGAGATCAAATACTAAGCAACGAAATAACAACGAACGAAACATAAAAACATATTGACTAATAATTTCGAGAAAACAGTAATTGTTCGAGATATAAAAACAAGGTTTCCGTTCAAAAATATGCAGCGGTTGATGCGGTGAATGTGTACAATGTGTACGATTGGCGCTTTCTTTGCTTTTAAATTCTTGGTAATAGAGCTGACGTGACGTATCACATGACGCACTGACGTGACGTATCACGTGACGCACTGACGTGACGTATCACGTGTCGCACTGACATTGTGTGGTAACCGTGATAAGGTTGCTGATGCGAAGTAACCATGCTACGTTTGGTGCTCCGAAGCACCAAACGTAGCACAAAATTCATCAAAGTTTAAATATCGATCAAAATAACAAAAATGAATTTCCTGGACAGTGGCTTGTTTTGATCCAATTTAGTCATGGCAAAGACCAGGACAATTTTGTTATTTGCGAATCACAAAGACGCTAGCGGAACTTCGTTAGTGAACGCGTTTTCATATATACGAAGAGTTTCATTGTCAGTCGATGTTACACTACTCGTGCTGTAGAAGTCAGTCGCCAATTTTGGTATCGGATTACTAACTTGTGAGCAACTTTCTGCAGTATATATATGGGGGCTAGTTTTCTGGTATATATAACTTGAATTACATTTTATTGCTTATATATATATATATATATATATATATATTAACATGGTTCGTACAATTACCGGACAAAATTAATTACAATTCGTAACATTACCGGACATCGGGTACAAAACCGGACAAAAATCGAGTCCGGTAATTGACGCTAGTACTTATTTATGTGTAAAAACCGGACACGAAAATAAATGAACTACATTACCGGTCACCAAAAAAACGCCAACCTCGTTAGGTTAGGGTTAGAGTTAGGGTTTGAAGTGTCTAAAACCCTTCTTTAGGTTGCTAGAGACCGTTTTACTNAGGCCAGAAGGGTGCGAGGCATGAAGAATTTCCAAGAAGTCATTTCTAGATTTCAGAGAGTATTTCTTAGGGATATATGGTTTAATTATAGCGTCGAGTTCTTTAGAGGTCTTGTATACGGGAGAAGTTACTTGCGAAATTATAGGCCTTAGTGGGTTGTCTTAATTGTGAGTCTTGACGTTACCATAGAGGTAGCCTGGAGAGTAGCTTCCAACAATCCGGGTAAGTTTTATAGATCCAACTGCAGAGTTTGCTGTGTCCATCAATTTATTAGCTCGCCTCTGAAGCTGTTCTGTTGGATCTCTTGTTCGACTCATAGAAAATTTAGAATTTAGTTCGACTCATAGAAAAAACGAACAAGAAGATTGTTAATAAAAAGCATGCTCTGGTCTTCAATCAAACTTGCATAAGAGAAAATCTTCTGCCTAACTACACCAATATATATATATATATATATAAATGCGTTCTCATTAATGCCTCCTAACGTAGGTTCAGTCTATATTTTTTCAACGAAATTGAGACTCGTAACGGGAAGGATATTGTAGTTTATACTACGAAATTTGCAATAAGTCCAACCTGACAATTGTTTCTCTCATGCCCATAAATTAAATTTCGTGCGGCGCTAAGCAGCAGTAACAGCTGCGGCTGGAGCACCAAGACGAGCAGCGGTTGGAGCAGCAGCAGGAGTAGCGGTTGGAGCAGCAGCAGGAACAGCAGTTGGAGCACCAAGATGAGCAGCTGTTGGAGCAGCAGCAGCAGCAGGAGTAGCGGTTGGAGCACCATGACGAGCAGCGGTTGGAGCAGCAGCAGCAGCAGCAGGAGCAGCGATTGGAGCAGCAGCAGCAGGTGCAGCCGATGGAGCAGCAGTTGTGTCCTCTGCAGCAAATACAGATTCATCCCCAGGGTCACATAGTTCCTCGTTGTCCTGCCTCATAAAGTCAAAGCCACTTCAACACGTGAAGAACTGAGCTTTATTTATTCTGTTCAACAAATCTGCAGCTTTATAGTTCCATGTACGCTGTTTTTTGACAGCATTTCAAGTACGGTTTAAACTGAATACTTAGAAATATACAAGAACTATTCAGGTTACGATAGAGAGTTTAAAAATTAAATCGCAATGAGTCGTTAATTAGCGAATAATTCTATAAGAGCAACAAACTATGAGTTCAATGCTGCTGCATGTAATGAAAAATATACAGTTAAACCCTACTTACAATCGATAATGAGGAAAGCGCTTTATCAATTGCCAATTAAGGTGATATTCTTGGTAATACTGAATAAAAAATGGCCTGGCCAAAAACGTTTTCTCACGAATTTTTGGTGAATCTAATCTTCAGCTGAGAGTCTACCGACAAATGTACAATTTGAATAACGTTCAATGAGGTTTAACGTCACACATGGGAAGAATTACGAGTTTTTAGCTCCGTTGAACCCACCAATCACAGACGAGAAATTAGTTACTTAGACTACTCAAGAGGCTACGTACGTATAGGTAATTATATACTTTATAAGAGAGTTTTGATTGTACGACTCTTGGCCAACAAAGTGCATATCAGGGGCCGTGTTATCTAGAATTGCTTAACCTCACATAGCGGCATAAGATAAATAATGAATACTAGTTATAGGTATCATTAAGCACCAATTAATTATACTCATATTACCCATAGCTGGTACCGGTGGAATATAATCTCTCGTGGCTGCCAGCATACCGAGAAAACTTAACAATAGTGGAGAGTATGAGGCCGGGTTCACACCCCACTGCCGGGCACGTCCCAGGTAGTATGGTGCCAATCACTCTCCAGTGACTGCATTTCTAATGCTTTATATTTCTGCATGCTTTAATGCATTTATATGGAAGCATTCACACCAGCCGTGCAAGGCACCGCTAACGAACGAGACTCTCCTCTGCTAAATAGTCAGCTGGATCTTGAATTGCTGAGTTGCCACGTTCGCGGTCTTTTAGCTTCCTGCAGGCGTGCTCTGGGGTCCCCGTTTGGGTGTGGGGCGCTTGGTTCTCGCTGCCATGTCGACGGAGTTCATCAGCATCCAGCGATAATTCAGATTTAAACAGCCTCGCGAAACAGCAGTTCATAAATGCAGTTAACCTCTTCAAAGGCTAGCAATTTCTTCACGTCAGCGGACGACGACAACTTTTACGGCTACTTAGAAAAAATTCTTTTTTCTTTCCTGATTTCATTCTGTAGCTGTGAAAAGAAGTGCGTATAATCGTATGCACCGTTCGTATGTAAGAGAGAAGTGACTGCTTTAGTTTGTGCGTGAAGTAGTTTTAATTTGTAAAAAATTAACATTTCCCCACAATTATGAGAAAAAAATTATTCATATAAATTATTGTTTACATTAAATTGGACAACAATAAGTGATGTGGCTCATGACGGTACTCTCAAAACGAGTAATAGGCGAGGGGAAAGCCAAAGATACCGTATCAATAGTTATTTATCTTTTGCTTCTTTTTGGACCTGTTTCAATTATTTGCCTCTCCTGAACAACTGGAATTCCCTCTTTACGCCTTCTTAAAAAGTTTTATTTTTTTTTTCGTTTACGGGCAGCAACGTCGAGCAACACGTCATTCGATTCTTATAAAGGGAATAACTAGCGGCTCCGGAAGCTCTTTTCTGATTTATTGATTGTTTGGACTTTATATTATGGTTAAAATTTGGGGAAAGAGGGAAAATGAAAAAAAATCCTTTAGTAAATTAGAAGCGAAATTAGAAAAGTGGGTTTCTAGAGTCGCTAGATATTTGCATTACTATTGGTGCAAATTTGATATTTGATGGACACGTCTTTCGATGTTGTAGCTCATGAATGAAAAGATGAGAAGTATTAAAAAAGTCCTAATTTGTTCCGCTTTATTAACATTGTACGTTTTCTATTATTTTTCAAAATATTCGAACGAAATGCGCTTCTATTTGTGTTTTGCATATGCGCCTGAAGTTTCAGAAAGATCTTTCAGTTATAGATCTTTCTTCAGAAAGATCTTTTTCGATGGGTGGGCTCTTCTCATAAACTTCGAATTCAAGTTCGATCTATTCGTTCCTTATTCTTTACGACACATAACTCACGACAAATGGCTCACGATACATGTCTTACGACACATGCCTAACGGCAAATGACTAAAGATATATGGCTTATAGCACGTGACTTACTACAAATGTCTTGCAAAGAACTGAACACCAAATGCAAGTGACTTCTCGGTCTCAATAAAGTTGATCTCGCTGGCGTTTTAAAAATGTGCAGGAGGACATACCACGTATCCAGGCCACGAGAGCATGGTAGCCTCGTCTGAACCAATGCATCAAGCATGCCATTGACATTCTTCGCATGGGCAATAGCATAGACATCAGCAACCGCATAAGAAATGACAGGTCAGGTAACTCTCCAAACTACATCACACGTGCATGCCTCGCAAGGAAGCTATACAGCCACGAGCACAGGCAACTTGTCTCTCCTACGAGGTACGCAGCAGGTAAACGGACGCACACATGGCGCACAACATGGCTTACGACACATGACGCACAACATGGCTTACAACACATGGCGCACAACATGGCTTACAATACATGACGCACAACATGGCTTACAACACATGACTCAAGTTGTCCTTCAGCAGAAGCTGCGCAGCACTTGAATAAACTAAATGACAAATTGACATAAGCGACCAAAGAATCATTAATCAGTTCATCTAATGAATAAGCGAGCTTCAGGCCTGATAAGTCGAGCACCAACGACCGCCTGCGAACATCTGTGTCAACGAAGCTGTTCGTCTTGTTGAGCGATGCACGTGTCGTCGCGACAGACGCGCACGCCAGCACCAGCTACCCAGCTTGAATATGCGCGGTGCTCACCCATTGATGATCCATGAAGTTTTTCGGCGCTGATACTTGGCCATGCACGTTCTGGGTGTTGGGAAATGCAGACAACGTAAACTCGTGTCGGGAACATTCGGAATGTTGGAAGTTAAGACATCTTAAATACAATGCACGGCGTTACGTTCGGAATGCTGAGAACTATAGACATCTTGGTATCATTGGTATTTGTTTCGGACCTATAGGAGTCCCAGGCCACGATGGGTCGCCGTCTCTGACTATCACGCATCCGCCTTCATTTGGGCCAGCTGATGCACTATGCAGTTGCTTGCTTCTCGCCGCTGGAAGTGGTGCAGGAGAGGTCGATCAGGGATTGTGCCCAGGAACACGCCCAATCGTCTCTTGAAGGTCTCCAGGGTAAACTCCCCCTCTCTTAGATCTGAGGAATAGGGTGTTTTTCTAATGGTGGTTGGAGGTTTTGGATTCTACAGCAGCCGTCCCTCTTCCAGAATTAATTATTTGAATACGTATTTTGGAGGTTGGAGTATAGACTGTGAAGATTCAGCGATTCATTGAGGGTTGGGAATGATGGCGAAGATCAACACCTGTACGACATTAAGACATGTAGTAGTAAAACATTGACATGACGAATAGCATAAAACAATATCAAAATAATATTGAGAGTAAACTACATTATACGAATCGAATTCTAGAGAAGAACTCGGTGGCTTCCTCCTTAGCAACCTAACGACGCTGTCCAGAAAATGACGCTTAGGCGTGACTGGCTAATGGTTACCGGGTCGCCTGCCGAAGACCACAACTGCCCTGGATGTAATGGACCATCATGATTCCTGCCTTCCGGAACGTAGCCTTCAACACTTCAAGCCGTTCGTTTCTGGGCCGTGGGTCGAACCAGCCCTCGGTCGAACGGCCACTTGTCAAAGGACGATACATTTTGGAACAGAACTCTGCTATCTGAAACCTAACCTCAGATGAGGTGAACGTAAAATTACGTAATTTAACGATACCGGGAAGTCAGATTCGATCCGCGGCCTGGTGGTGCACGGCAGGTGGTGGTCAAGGCCGGAGGAAGACAAAGCCGAGTAGTGCACGGCTGATTGGTGGATATCCGGAGAGATCCAAGGCATTCGATTTTGCTTTAACTTCACTTTTTGGGTGATGATGAATGTTGTCATTCTATGGATTGTTGTTTCGATTCAGGTGTGACGTAGGCCACCCATGTTTCGTCACCAGTAACAATTTGTTCTAAAAATTTTCACCTTCATTGTGGTACCGCTCAAGGAAAGTCAACGCACTGCCTAAACGTTGGGTTTTGTTAAAATCCATAAACATTTTTGGAATCCAACGTGAACACAATTTCCGGTAATTCAAGTTCTCGGTCACAGTGCGATACAAAACACTACGAGAATATTGAGGAAATTAGTCGGACAATGATGAAATTGTAAAGCGTCGGTTTTTTCTCACCTTTTTGTCCACTTTCTGCACAAACTATTCATTAACGACCGAAGGACGCCCACTCTGTTCTTCATCATGCACATTTGTGCGGCCATCTTTAAATGCTCTCACCCATTTCCTTACATTCCATCACTCATAATGTTTTGTCCGTTAACTTCAACGATCTCACGCTGAATATCGATCGGTTTTACGCCTTTAGCACTAAGAAATCGTATAACAGCCCGCACATCACAGACAGCGGGACTCACGAATGTCGGAGGCATCTTAAACACTCAGTAAACTACGTATACAATGAAGAATCAGACCGTAATGGCCCCAGTGCGTAGACAAGAAATGTAGATAACCAGCGCGCATGCGCGGAACGCCAATCGCGCTGCGGCGGCGGAATCGCAAAATGGTATTTACTTAAAAAAACAGGCCTCGTATTTAAAGACGACATCTATTTCTTCAACAATAGAGAACTTAGGTGAAAATCTTGAACATCCCTTTTTATTCTGTTGACAGGATAACACGTGTATTGGCGAAATAGGAACTCAAGGTCTCGCAGAACTTAGTACGTTACGGCCTCGGGAGAAATATTTTACAAAGTACGATGATTCAGAAAAACGGACATTTAGCATATTCGGCCTAAGAATGTTCATGGAATCTCCTGTGACTATGCGACGCTCGAACCATTGGCGGGATAATCAAGGAAAAATTTCATGTTTCGCCGACCTTGGTTATCACGATTTTACTGCAAATGACGTAGAGTAATAGGGTGAAACTTTCATAATGAAAAAAATCATGAGACATCCAGCCGTCATGAACTAGAAGGATGAAAATCATTAATAACACAAGTGCGTGGGCGGCTGCTTGCATTTGCTTCTTACTACATCTGAACCAACAAATCTAAGGCCTATAAAATCAGAGCCACACGCCAACAACGTGACAGAGCAGCAACAGCCTTTGAACAGCCGTAGACCCAATCGTTCCGCAGCAGCCGCAGCACCAAGAGGCCTTGAACAGTCCGCAGACCCTGTTGTCCAGACCCTGATCACAGCCCCAAGATGTCGCGAGGTCTCGTGCTTTTCATCGTCGCCGCGGCAGCAGCGTCGGCGCAGGCGTAAGTAGCACGTCTTCAGAGGCCTTGAGTGATTTGCTGTAACACTAACCAAGCGGAAATATTTTCAAGTTTTTGTTTGAGAGGACATTTCGTATTAAATGCTACTGATATTTATTTTCAGGTATCTTATAATTACTAGGCAGTAACTTCTCATATCTAAGACGCTTTGCTTCATACCGTGGTAGCATCGATACCCGAGTTTGAGAATGAAACACGATACAAAATATTCTGTAGAAGGCGACATGACAATATGAATAATAAATTATGTGACAATTCATTATTAGAAATGTTATAATAATAAAATCCGAATGATTTACGGCATTCAATACTTGCCTGACAATAATCGGATAAAAAAGTAATTGTAGAAGCGATGTCATTGTTTGTTAGGCCATTAGACGAGCTTTCGCCGATTTTAACGTTGCAGAACATTCACAGCTTGCTGCGGGTCTCAAACATGCAATTCACTGCTTCAGTTTTGGTATTCTGAACTGTAATCACTTAGTAACCCTACGCGGACCATATGTTTGCTATTCATGATAGATTGGAGGTGAATGACAACAAATTTTGTTTGCTGTTGGCATGAGTTGCATTTAAGGGGATCTTATTCAGTTGAATAACATAATTCGTGAACCGCTGTAAGATTTGGTCCTCGCTGAGAACAAGTAAAATCATGAGCTGGAGGCCCGACGACCTATCATTGTATTCCTAATAATATTTTATCATTGCATTCCAATTCAGCTTTTTTCATTGTGTGGAGCGAGAAGGAGACTTAACACCTGCATGCTTCCGATTGCGGAGAGAAGTGTTAATTAGTACATTTTAATGTGTGTGAGATTTGTGAGATTTTCTAGGTTGCGAAAAGACGTGTTCGTTAGACTTATTGGAACAGCGAGATTTGCAGGTTGCGGAGGAAAAGTGTTCGTACATCTTAATGCGGCAGTGAGATTTGCAAACCGCGGTCTGCAGAAAAACTTTTCGGAAACGGTGATTTCAGCCAAGGTTAATTGTGCTCCTCTCCAGACAGAAATTGAGGAGATTTCTTCGCCGAGCGACTTTTTCTTGATCAAATCAGTTTCTAAGCAAAAACTTAATTTGATTATTGATGTTGCCCAACTCCCCCGTTAACTTGAAAGGATTTACTTGGGGAAAATGTAGTTTCTCGGTAACACATCACATTTCTAACTTCAAGCAGAAAACGTAACTGTAGAGATAATACACTATGATTGATTATGTAAGTGGCGTACCTATTTAATTTGTGGGTCAATTCCAGCGCCTATTCGGCTTGCTATTTGGCGTTGTCTGATGCCAGAAATGCTGTGGAAAAAACGGCGTCGCCTGCTTGCTCGCCACAGTACACTGCGGATATTGAGAAATTTATGGCAAGTAAGTGTTAAAATAATTATTAAGATATTAAGAACTATTTTACTCCCACTTATAGCCATCATTATTGTAACAATTTCTCATCAAGCACTAAAATACTCAGATTATATGTGTAGATACCCTATTGTGTACGCATCTAACATGCATTTTGCGCATTTACAAGTGCAGGACAATAACTTTTCTTTCATGAATGCGTATTGATGTTTCAATGATTCTGGTTGAGTTACCGAAAGTTAACTAACCAATGGAATCCCTGCATTGTTTCACTCCTACACGTTGTTTCGCAATTAGATGGCACCAACACACCATAAACGACTGCTTCGTTCCTCCTCAGACCCGAACTGCTCCTACTTCGCTAAACTGTATGATGCGGCTACATGCGATCCAATTGTTGCCAGGTTCTCGAAGTGCATGGTGAAAGCAGCCAAACTTGTGAGTAAAGCTCAATACTGAGCATCGAGTGCTGGACTTGTGCGTATGACTGTACATTGAGCATCGAGTGCAGGACTAGTGTGTGTGTGACTACATTGAGGATCGAGTGCGGAACTTCTGTGTATGACTGTACAATGGACATTGAATATCGAGTGCAGAACTTGTAGATGTGACTGTACATTGAGCGCCGAGTTCATGACTGTACATTCCAGCTCAAAAATTCTGGTCTCGCACTCGCAACACACACGCACAGCAGTATTTATGTCTGGTGTGTAAGGCCGATTTTTCGGGGTTAATGTCACTCACAAACTATTGGGCGTGACCCACTGGTGGGGCACACAGACCTGGCAAGTGGGTCGAGACAGCGGGTAGACATTTTCCAATTCGGTATTGCTTCCATGTTCTAAAATTCTCCTTTATATCTCATCCTCAACGATGCTCTAACATTTCCACGCAACAGCTCGCACGAACGTTTGAGATTAGACCAGCTTGAGATACCCTTTCCGATCTTATTTATTGTTAAAGAAATTTTTGCACCGAGCAAAAAATTCGTATAAATCCAAACTGCAGTTACCATATATCCTCCATATCTCCACCTTCCGTTCACCAGCTGCAAGGAGGCAATACGTTCAACGACGCGGCCTTCAAAGCAACCACATTGCTGAACAAATGCAGCGCTGACGCCAAGTTCATAGCCGCCTACCCTACGTGCAAGAACTCCACCATGAAATATATGAACGTAAGTAAAAGCATGTGCTTATCTATTGATTTAGAAACAAATGCTACACTTTCCATATGTAATGCTCATATTTTAAATTAGCAAAGAAAAGTTACCAACGGTTGAGTATAGTTCGTACAATGAAAGACAAAAACGTCTTTCATAGAAATTTAACAATGACATACCACTGCAGCAAACAGAAGAGATCACAGAATTTCCGTAAATGTTCATCGCTGATGCCTCATGTTTCATGTTCCAGTTAAACCGACTATTCCAATGTCTCATGAAAGCTGTATATTGACGGGTGATGTCACGGAAGAACATGGACGGGTGATGTCACGGAAGAACATGGACGGGTGATGTCGCGGAAGAACATGGACGGGTGATGTCACGGGAGAATATGGACGGGTGATGTCGCGGAAGAACATGGACGGGTGATGTCACGGGAGAACATTGAAATGAGCCAGAAGAAGACGAACTGAGCATCAGAAGACTTTTCTTATTCCTTAACCAATTCCTTTCCGCTTAGATGGATTGCTGACGAGAATATTGGTATTGTTGCTATTTCGAATTCGGGACGTCTTCGATTATTTTTGTAGCTGCGTGTTTCGATCTTTGGTTTTCGGATTTTTTAAAATCGAGTTTCACTCTCACTTCTCCATAAAATAGATATTCGGGATAAGGAAGCTGGATGCATTTACTATACCCACACTAATGAGCATTTATCCGTTTGCATAAATTATTCATGAGTTGTACTGTCACGCGCAGTTTCTGGGATATGATCTACATATATTATCTATCAACACAATAAATGATTTGAATGCTCATATATTTTACTGTCCTGTTCATTGTTCAAAAAACGTGTAATGTTTCCGTGGAAAACGTTTATAGGGGCTGATATTGACAGGTACGTCATTGTACGTTCTTCTCACAGTGCAGAAGCCAGCTATCACAGGCTTTCAAATAGAACAGAAAATATTCTATTATGTCAATAAGGCCAATATTCGATATTTAAATGGCAGCAGCGCAATATTTGAACCCAGTCGCATCACTCCAGCCTGACCTTCAACGCAAGACCAAAGCAGAAAAACGCAAGACCAAAGCAGAAAAACGCAAGACCAAAGCAGAAAAACGCGATGCCCTGCTGTATGAGGGTAAACGCATTGGCAGCGTAACAGAAGAATGCTGATGATACTGAGAAGTTATACTAAGAATGGAAGAGAAATCGCTAAACTCTTATAAACTATCAGAAATTTGTAGCAAAAGAAATGCACAGAAATCCACCATATTTTAATACATTAATGTTTTTCAGTCATGCTATATAGTCAGCTCGACAATCGTTGATTGCAAGTACAGTTAACCAGTGTCCAACTTCCACACTGCAGACTTTAAAACCAAAATCGGCAAATAAGAGACAATAAACTTCGAATAATAATAATGAGCAGAAAGGCCTTTCCATCAACAATTTTAACTGGATCAGAAAGAAACGCGTCACTTAAACTAGGCAACAGTTTGAAAATAAGGAATTTACACCGATTAGGGGCTAGACACTGGTTATGGAAGTTAAAATTTTGAAATCGCTATCAAATGAATGCCGGGACTTCGCACTGCTCAGCATTTACTGGAACAGCTGTATGAGACGGCCAGTCGATACAGATTAAAAATTGCTATGATGTTCTCACGACGCTCAAATTACATTGCACAGAACGCGCTACCATCTGCGAAGATCAGTCCCCGGAGCAGACGTGTGACGTCGCAACGTTGATCGAAGAATACGACGACGTCTTCTTTGCCTGGATGTACAGAAACTCTAACATATGACATAGAGCTGAAAACTTCGATGCCCACACGGGATAGATTCTATCCTGGCTCTATCCATTTGAAGTAGCACTTCGATATGGAGGTAAATAACTTGCTAGAGTTTAAAATAAGTAAGCCCTCCACATCAGCTTACCGCTCACCCAATGTTATGGTTCGCAAAGCTGATCAAAGTTACAGAATGACAGTAGATTACAGAATGATGAGCAGTATTACAGTTTTCCAAGCTGAACCGCATGTCTTGTGGAAGAAGACCTGCACCAGTTTGCCGGTGCTTAGTACTTTTCCGAACTCGACTTGTCGCCAGCCTACTACCAGATCCCGCCCACGGAAAGGTCGCGATACTTCACTGCTTTTCCAACGCGTCGTGGGGTAATGGAATTCGTGCGTCTTCCATTAGGCTTGGTCAACGCTTATTCTAGGTATGCGTGATTAATGAGGATAGTCATACAGGATCTTAAAAATGTATCCTTCTATTTTGACAATATCTATGTGTACGCCGACACATGTGAAAGACACGTATGCGCCTGCGCAATATTTTCACTAGGTTACATCAACATGGGCTAAAGGCACGACCATCTATATGTGCAAATTTTAATTTGCTTCCATCAAATACCTCGGTTTTAAGGTCAGCCAAGGTATGATTAAACCATAAGAAGATAGAGCAAGTGCCACAGTAGAAATATAACCCCCTAAAACAAAGAAGTTGCTTTACCCATTTTGGGGATAATTTCTTTTCATTGTAAATTTATACAAAATGCTCATCGCTCACCGCGTCGATGTTTGATCAACTGAAGAAAGACGTGCGTGAACCCATCTGCTGGACGCCAGAGTTGCAGGCCAATTTCACGAAATTAAAAACTATCTTATCCAATGATTCAATCTCAAAATTACCTGTTAACCGTAAGTTTGTACTACGTACCGCGATTCCTCCAGCGGAGGTGTTGACCCGCGGTATTGCTTCAATATTACAATAGCGTGCCTTACCCCGTGGCTTATGCTAGTCGGAAACTATTGGGTGCAGAGAAAAGATATTGAACCGTAGAGGAGAGTGCCTTGATACAAGGCGTAGATAGATACAAGTACTATCTGGTGAGACAGGAATTCATGTCGGAGGCAGATCACAAGACTTTGATTTACCTTAACAAATTTAAAGGTAGTAATGCTCGTCTTATACGTTGGGCCTTGAGTTTGCAATCCTACCGATTTCAGATCCTGCATATTCCTGGTAACAGAAATGTAGGAGCAGATCTGTTGAGTAGGTGCCAATAATTTCTTGTGTTGCTCCTAGAATAAAATAAATTTCTGCGGATGATTTCTATTGCAATGGAATCTTCTGGGGGGATGTAAGGGAAAATTCGCTTTCTCATTTTCACTTATTTAAAATTATTTTTGCGTCGTATGTTCTACTGCTTCTGATAGGGTTGGCAACCGCGTCACACGCTGAAATGGCATTACCTGGTAGAATGCCTGAATGCCGTATTAGTTAGTAGGGTGTCAGAGCATTTCCATGCAAGTCAGTCGTTCAAGTGATTGAATTTTATAACGTTTGCAGTGCATTCATGTTGGTGTTATATGAAATTGATCCCTAGTATTATATTACTAGCTATAGTCTTGCTGACCATCATTGTTCGGCAGGACCGGCTCCTTGCCCGGCCAGCAAATACGGCATCTATTTAGACCGGCCCTAACGGTACTTACCAACTCCACCATCTGCACCAGTCGAGTTCGATACCGTCATTGCTGTGCACCATTGTACCAGTACCCCAGTGTTGCTAAGAACCATCATTGCAGTGCCTCATTGTTGCTGTGCGCAATCGTTAGTGTCCCATTGTTGCTTTGTATCATCATTGCTGTGTGCCCACATTGCCATGTACTCCACCCTTCCATTGCTTTGCACCGTCATTTATTTAAACCATTATTGCTCGTTGATGTGTATCACCTACCCAATCCTCATTGTGGAAAGTTGTCTTGACCTAGCTTTACTTACAGAACTTCTTCAATGATTTGCCCTGTAAGTGTTCAATTGATGTGTTTTGTTCAATTAAGCGAAAATTTATTGTGAAAAAATCAAATTCAAAGTTCATAGCATGGAATGTGAATGCATAGCAAATCCGCCGCTTGGCTGCCCGATTAAAATCGGCTTGTGGTCCAAATGTTATTTCCCACTTAATAATCGCCTGACAGTAATAGTATGAGAAGAGTTGGCAGAGCCGAGTCATACTCAGCTTGCAAGCTGCCCAGAGCCTCTCCTGCAAACCCAGAGCAGGAAAGGACATGCATGGAGCGGCTGATTTACATGCTCCACGAGTCCCAGGAGGCACATTTTCAGAGTCGGTCACTCGTCTAAATTTCATTAGGCAAGTCTAGCCTGAAATCGAGAAAGTACTATATATATCTGGGTTCAAACTCTATTCGACTGACTTATGTTGAAAGTAAAGATTTCCGTAAAAAAGCCCATATGAGAAGGGTGCTCGAAAATTAAAATGGTGCCTTTGACATAATGGGTTATAGGATATCGGTTCAAAATCAAGAGGAAATTTGGCCAGCGTAGCAACCTCGTGGAAACGCATAAAAGTATGCCCAAAAGTCGGTCCGAAAGGAAGACAAATACCAAGCCATCAATCGTCCGTAATACTTACCAGAAAATGCAAAACATTAGAGCAAAAATTATGGTTCCAGAATAAATTTCAATAAGTTGCGGTTAATCCAGTTTTGAAAGGGGTATAATAGTAAGTAAATCAACTAACTATATTAGTATTTCAATTTCATATTAATAAATAAGTAACATACTCCAGCTTAATATTTTCTTGCCTCACCTACTCACGTTGTAACATTGTCCACACAAAACCAACCTGAACGGTCCTAACCTTACCTCATTGCTGGGAGTTAGAGAGGCGAGGCAGGTGAGCAGAGAGCAATAACATTGCTATTAAATTAACTTCGTCCATTAACGATGAATAATGATTTGTCCACAAGATCTTCCTAAACTTGTGGTTGGAGGTCGATCTTGGGAAATACTCTGGTATACCTCCAGTTGAGCCAGTTTCCCTCAGGTTCCCTTCATCCTCTTTTGACGTGGATTTTTCCCACTGAGCAAATTTTCTTGGCTCTGAAATCGACGGTGTCGCTTCTTGATCTGTGTCGGAATAGATGGTCGTATCGCCGTCTTGGCGTTCCATGAAGACCTATTGACTCGTGGTTGGTTGGGCACTCTGCGTCGTTTTTCACAATTGTTGAAGATATGTTCAAATAAACCACAGATGAAACATGCATCTGTCCTGGAGCGACAGTTAGCCTCCGTATGTCTAACTCGATTGCAGTATAAGCACCGAGTTCTTGCTTATCAGGTGTTCAGGAACTACGGTGAAACGTCGTGTGTTCCAGCTGTTCATTCTATTATTTTCTCCATAGCGTTACCAAAGTTTCTTGACGTCTTCCATATTCCATTTTCGTTTGTACAATTTTGGTTGTACATGAAGTTCTTACAAAACTAGTTTCCGTTTGATCCCTTCGCTGGTTAAGTTCCTCGATTCAGCTTTAAAGCTACTTTGCGCGTGTGTTGAGGATGCGTTTGTTGATCAGTTAAAGTGTTAAACCAACGTTGATTACTACATCTTCTACTTCTGAATTGTTTTTGTCGGTGGTCTTTTTCAGGTCGCAGAAACAGGCGGAATGTTTCATTTCACTCCACGGAATTTTTTTGTTTTTGCCATAATGTGTCCCAGAATCTGAGTTTTGAGCATTTATTTGATTTTTTTAGGCACAATTGATGCAAATTTTCCTCGAAGTATCTTGCAGGTGTTCACGTCTATGCAGGGATATGAGGTTCTACACAATTTTCCAGTCGCATAGCCAAAAGATATACGGTTTCTCTTTGAATGACTGTTGCTTGCGCAAAATTGCTGCGATATATGCTCTTCCTCGCCAGACGTTGACTGTCGTACCACTCGACCATTTTGAGCTTAAGGCTATCGTGTGTGTCATCCACTGACCTAACGGCTCTGAAAGCTTCCAATGTCTCACCTTGTCTTCTCTAGTTCGCCGATCCAGAATAACTGATCTCTGAAATTCGCTCTGCAATGCTCTTCAAACAAGTTTATATACACTTTTAAATTCATTCCACCGTTTTCGTCGAACCTTTAAAAATGTTTGGGTTGTTCTAATGTCCAGTCTTTTCATCGCATTCACTAAATGTTGAATTCGTCATTGTTGTTGCTTTTCCTACCAGTTTTAATTTTCTTCTTCAGTTTCTTTCGCTGGCTTTGGGTTGTTTCATTGAAATCCGACGAGTTTGTTGCGTATGACGGCGAGTCTGACGTCACGCTGACGTTGCTACTGCTGGTATCTGTACCTAAATCTGATATATTCCTGGTTGTTGTTCTAATGGCCGGCCTGCTTTCTTCTTGGGAATTGCTTCAGTTTTTCCAGCTGCCTTAGATTGTTCCTCCAAATTGTTGTTGACGCTTACCTCAGCAGTTTGCACGATCTTGTTGAATTGTTCTTTAAGCTTTTTTGGTTCAATATCTGTCTGAGGTGTAATCTTGCCACTTTTTCTCTCATAGTTGATCATAATTTCATTTATGTATTCGATGTTTTTCTGGATGGTCTTTTCCTCCTCTGAAGACGAATCTCTTCTCTCGTTCAAAAATGCCTTGTCTGACTTCCCTTCTGCAATGATGCACACTATTGGGTTCTAAAGGCAATGCAAAGAATGGTTATTTCAATTTGAATGGAGAATCATGTGGACAAAAAGAAATCTAGAAACGGCTAAAATTCTCCCGTCAAAATCACGTCACTAATCTACACCAGTCACGGCTCCAAAATATGTCGGGTCTTTCAGCTGCCGCATCAGCTTAAGCACCGCATGCAGGCCTATAATGATAATTTGTTAGCTGATTGCGTTGTTTAACTATTGATTGATTTATCAAAGCCACATGCAGCTGTTTTTGGCTTAATAACTTTATTCACAAAGCAATTTTGACCTTGAAAAACAAGTCCAGATATTTCAGTTTGAAAAGGCTTGTAGAAAATGCATTTCCAACAACAACACATAATACACAACATGGCTTATAACACATGACGCACAACATGGCTTACAACACATGACGCACAACATGGCTTACAACACATGACGCACAACATGGCTTACAACACATGACGCACAACATGGCTTATAACACATGACGCACAACATGGCTTACAACACATGACGCACAACATGGCTTACAACACATGACACACAACATGGCTTACAACACATGACGCACAACATGGCTTACAACACATGAATGACGCACCACATGGCTTACAACACATGGCGCACAACATGGCTTACAACACATGACGCACAACATGGCTTACAACACATGACGCACAACATGGCGTACAACACATGACGCACAAGGTGGCTTACAGCAGAAGCTGCACTACACTTGAATAAACTAAATGACAAATTAACATAAGTGACCAAAGAATCATTAATCAGTTCATCCAATGAATAAGCGAGCTTCAGGCCTGATAAGTCGAGCACCAACGACCGCCTGCGAACATCTGTGTCAACGAAGCTCTTCGTCTTGTTGAGCGATGCACGTGTCGTCGCGACAGACGCCCACGCCAGCACCAGCTACCCAGCTTGAATATGCGCGGTGCTCATCCATTGATGATCTGATAAATTTTTTTGGTGCTGACACTTGGTCACGTTCTCGGTGTTGGGAAATACAAACAACGTAAATTAGTGTCGGGAACGGGTTGTTGGAAGTTGTGACATCTTAAATCTAATGCTTGGCGGCAACGTTCGGAATGGAAGAACAAGCCGCCGAGGAACGAGTGGTTAAGGTCATCAGAGAGAACCCGAAGTAGTCTATCAAACACGCCCAGTCCAAGGCCAAAATAAAGACGCCAGGAGGCCCGCTGAAGGATAACGGTGTCATTTTCGGAGATGACCATGGCATGTGTGAGTTACTGGGATCGCAGTTTGAATCTGTGTTAAGTAGCCCCCGCTACTCAAGGGAGGCGAATGAAATTGAAATTCTCCAGGAGCTGCCAGGCGGTTGAGGGTTGGAGAACATTGAGTTTGGATCAGAAGACATTTAAAAAAGTAGCAAAAAACTGGTGATGTTTTCACCCATTTAATAACTGAGCTGCGGCTAGAGTACAGACTCTTCGTGAGGGGTCACTGTCCGTGGTATAACCGAGGCTCTTTAATGCCTTGCCAAAACTGCTGAAAGGAGGGGAATTCACCCTCGCAACATTCAAGAGACGACTGGACAATTGGTTGAGAAAGATCCCGGATTATCCAGTAATGGGAAACTACCCTCAGCAAGTGACAAGCAACAGCATCTTGCATCAGCTGGCCCAAAGAAGGGCAAATATACAACCCTACGTGGCCGACTTGCTCCTGATTCACCCCTAAGCCGAATATAGTTCCTCTAAAACGACCTTAATCGGCACGAAAATTTTGACAGGGCAGGGGAGGTCGATCAGGGATTGTGCCCAAGAACACGTCCAGTCGTCTCTTGAAGGTCTCCAGAGTGAACTCACCCTCTCGTAGATCTGAGGAAGAGGGTGTTTCTCTAATGGTGGTAGGAGATTTTGGATTTTACAGCAGCCTTCGTCATCTCGAATTAATTATTTGAATATGTATTATGTAGGTTGGAGTAGAGGCTGTGAAGGTTCAGCGATTTATTGAAGATTGGAGAATGATGGCGCCGACCAACACTTGTACGTATAGGTGTGGCGGTTAGAATAAAGACATGACGTAGTATAGCATTAACATGACAAATAGCATAAAACAATATAAAAATAATATTAAGAGTAAACTACATTATACGAATCGAATTCTAGAGAAGAACTCGGCAGCTTACCCCTTAGCAGCCTCACGACGTTGTCCAGAAAATGACGCTAGGGCGTGACTGGCTAATGGTTACCCACTATGCATTCTAAAACAATATTCACAATATTTGATGGCACGATTTAAACACAGCAGTATTTTCGCCATTTACTAAACTTTTTTATTCAGAAATTACACGAATGTTGTTCGTGTCCGAGAATTGATGATTTACTGACTAAATATTTTTATACTTATTTAATAGTGAAATTGATGAAGTGCGGAATAAGTAGGTGAATTCAAACTAATTAAGTTACATATAGTTACAGAGATGGATGATTAACGAGTTTGAAGTTTTAATAAAATTAATTGCGGCATTAAAAGGAAAAGACAGTGCGAGATATAAATTCGAGCCACTTCAGATCCATTGGTAGAACGTTAAACAGTCTCGGCCCTGCCACGGAAAGAGATCCTTCCCGCAGGAATTGAAATCTTAGCGCAAATCTGTTGCGTAGCGGAGGGATCCTGCTCAGTTTCCCCCTCTCTCGTTATGATATAACCTTTAACGCCTCAATAAACCTATGCGTGGTGGTCACGTTCGGAATGTTTAGAACGAAAGACACATTAATCCAATGCGTGGCGGACACGTTCGGAATGTTGAGAACTGAAGACAACTTAATCCAATGCATGGTGGTCACGTTTCTTAAATAATAGAGAACTTAGGTCCGAATCTCGAACATCCCTTTCTATTTTGTTGACAGAATTACACATGTTTTTTTGGCGAAGTTGGAACTCAAGGTCTCTTAGAACTTCGCTTAAAAATTCTTATACAATAGAGGTCTAACAGGTACTGACAGTTTTATGCAGTCATTCAGACCAACATAGTAACTACTGACCACTAAATAGTTTCAATCAATCATTTAATGGGTAGAAAAAATTCATACACTATACACATACATAAGATTATTCGAACTGATATATACTGATATATCTTTTTACTTACCTCTCATTTTTTGTTGTGTACAACAAATTCTTTGAAGCAATATAAAAATAACAGACGATATGCAAGAAGTAATAGTTATCAGCTAGATTTATACAATATTCACAGTAAAATAACATTATAAATCGTGACATTATATGAGTATAATGTACAAGACTGTTCGCAAAATACAATTTTTCTATCAATGTTAGCCTATAATTAGTAAGGTCTATCCCGGAAATAGCAATAAATAGTTGGCAATAGTGAATTATCACATATACATTTTAGAGCCACGGCAACGACAGTTAGTACGTTATACGGCTCCAGGAGTGCCTGAGGATGTTGATGGAATCTCCTGTGACCATGCATGCGACGCTCGCACTTTTGGCGGGATGATCAAGTAAAACTTTCATGTTTCGCCGACCGTGGTTGTCACGACTCCACTGCAAAAGAGGTAGAGTGATAAGGTAATAGTTTAATAATGAAAAAATTTATGAGACATCTAGCCTTCGTAGACTAGAAGGATGAAAATTATTAATCAAACAGGTGCATGGGCGGCTGTTTACATTTGGTTCTCACTGCACCTGGATTAACAAATCAAAGGCCTATAAAACCAGAGCCACACGCAAACAACGTGACAGAGCAGCAAGAGCCTTTGAACTGCCCACAGACCCTGTCGTTTCTCAGCAGTCCCAGCACCAAGAGCCCTTGAACTGCGAGCAGACCCTACCGTCAGTCCCTGATCACAGCCCCAAGATGCCGCGAGGTCTCGTGCTTCTCATGGTCGCCGCGGCGGCAGCGTCGGCGCAGGCGTAAGTAACACGTCTTCAGAGGCCATGAGTGGTTTGCTGTAACACTAGCCAAGCGGAAATATGTTCAAGTTTTTGAGAGGATATTTCGTTTTAAATGCTACTGATATTAATTCTAGGTTTCCTGTGATTAATGGAGCAGATACTTCGTATATTTAGGACGCTTTGCTTGATACGATGGCAGCATCAATACTTTAGCTTGAGAAAGAAACACGATACTAAATATTCTGTAGAATGTGACACGATAATGTGAATAATCGATTTAATGAGAATTCATGATTTGAAACGCTGTAATAATAAAATCAAAATTAGTTACGGCATTCGATACTTACCTGACAATAATCGGATAAAAAAAGTAATTGTAAAAGCAATGTCAGCGTTTGTTAGGCCATTAGACCTTTCGCCGATTCTCAACATTGCAGAACATTTACATTTTGCTGCGGGTCTCAAACATGCAACTCACTGCTTCAGTTTGGTATTCTGAACTGTAATCACTTGGCAACCCTGCGTGGGCGACATGTTTGTTAATCACGTTAGATTTGAAGAACATTGCCCTCCTGCAGGTGAATTATGAAACATTTTGTTTGCTTCATCATGAGTAGCATTTAAGGGAATCTTAATTAAGTTGAATAATATAATTCGTGAACCGCTGCAAGATTTGGTACTCGCTGATTACAAGTTAATGCGAAAGAAATTTTTTTACCGAGCAAAAAAATTAGTATAAATCCAAACTCCAGTTACCATATCTCCACCTCCCGTTCTCCAGCTGAAGGCAGACAACACGTTCGACGACGCGGCCTTCAAAGCAACCACATTGCAGAACAAATGCAGCGCTGACGCCAAGTTCATATCCGTGTACCCAACGTGCAAGAACTCCACCATGAGGTGGAGGCCCAACGACCTGCCTGGCCATATCATTTTTTTTCCTACTCATATTTTATCATTGCGTTCCTACTCAGCTATTAATCATTGTATGGAGCGAGGAGGAGGCTTTACACCTGCATGCATCCGATCGCGGAGAGAAGAGTTCGTACATGTTAATGCGGCAGTGAGATTTTCAGGTCGCGGAAGGACATGTTCGTTAAATTTATTGGAACAGCAAGATTTGCAGGTTGCGAAGGAAAAATGTTCGTACATCTTACTGCGGCAGTAAGAATTGCATGCCGCGGACGTCAGCAGAAAAATTTTTCGTGAACGCTGATTTCAGCCAAGGGTGTGCTCCTCTCCAGACAGAAATTCAGCAACTTTCTTTGCCGTGCGAAATTTTTTCCATCTGATCAATTTTATTCACATTGCGAGCAAAAAATTAAATTGATTATTGATGTCGCCCAACTACCCCGTTAACTTGAACGGATTTAATTGGGAAAATTAAATTTCTCAGTAACACATCTTATTTCGAACTTGATAAAGCAAAATCGTAATTTTAGAGATAATAGAATATGATTTATTTGGTAGGCAGCGTACCTATTAATATGTGTTTTAATTCCAGCGCCGATTCGCCTTGCTATTCGGTGATGTTTAATGCCAGGGATGCTGTGTATGCAAAGGGGGTGCCTGCTTGCTTGCCACAGTACACTGCGGATATTGCAAAATATAATGCAAGTAAGTGTTGAAATAATTAATATGAATTATTTTACATATTCCCACTAAAAACCTTCATTATAAAAAACTTCTCATCAAGCATTAAAATATTAAGATTTTGATGTGTAGATACTCTAGTGTACGAATTAAACATGCATGTTGCTCATGGCCTAGTGCAGGACCAGAACTTTTTTTCATGAAAGCGCATTGATTTTTCATTGATTTTGGTTGAGTTACTGAATGTCAACTAACCAAAAGAATCTCTGCATTATTTCACTCCGTTACGTTGTTTCGCAATGGGATGCCACCAACACACCATAAACGACGACTTCGTTTCTCCCCAGACCCGAACTGCGCAACCTTTGCTAAATCGCCCGACATGGATACATGCGATTCAATCGTTGCTAACTTCTCGAAGTGCCTTGTGAAAGCCGTCAATCTTGTGAGTAATGCACAATACTGAGCATCGAGTGTAGGACTTGAGATACTGGCTGTATATTGAGCATCGAGTGCAGAGCTGGTGAGTACGAATGTACAATGGAAAGTGAGTCTCAAGTGCAGGACTTGCGAGTGTGACTGTACATTGGGCGCCGAGTTCATTACTGTACATTACAGCTCAAAAATTCTGGTCTCGTACCCGCAACACACACGCTCAGCAGTATTTATGTCTGGTGTGTAGGTCAGATTTTTTCGGGGATAATGTCAGTCACAAACTATTGAGCGTGAACCACTGGTGGGGCACACAGACCTGGCAAGTGGGTCGAGACAGCGGGAAGACATTTTCCAATTCGGTATTGCTTCCATGATCAAAAATTTCTCCTTACATCATCCTCAACGATGCTCCTACATTTCTGCGTAACAGCTCACACGAAACGTGTGAGATTAGACAAGCTGGAGATACCCTTTCCGATTTCATCTAATGCGAAAGAAATTTTTTTACCGAGCAAAAAAATTAGTATAAATTCAAACTCCAGTTACCATATCTCCACCTCCCGTTCTCCAGCTGAAGGCAGACAACACGTTCGACGACGCGGCCTTCAAAGCAACCACATTGCAGAACAAATGCAGCGCTGACGCCAAGTTCATATCCGTGTACCCAACGTGCAAGAACTCCACCATGAAATATTTGAACGTAAGTCAAAAAAGGTGCTTATCTATTTGATTTAGAAACAAATGCTACATTTTCATATTTATTGCTCGAATTTTAAAGTAACAAGGAAAAATTACAGCCGTTGTGTATAGCTCGAACAGTGAAAGAAAAAACCTCTTTCATAGGAATTCAACGATGTCAGACCACTGCAGCAAACAGAAGAGATCACAAAATGTCCATGAATTTTCATGTCTAATGCCTCGTGTTTCATGTTCCAGTTGATCCGACTCATCAATTGTATCCATAATAATTTATATGGATACGTAATATCACGACAGAACATGGACGGGTGATATCAAGGAAGAATTGAAATGAGCCAGAAGAAGACGAACTGAGCATCAGAAGACTCTTCTTCTTCTTTCGTAACCCATTCATTTCCGCTTAGATGGATTGGTGATCAGGAAGTTGTAATTTCTGCAATTTTGATATCGGGATTTCTTAGATTATGTTTGTGGTTGCGTGTTTTAATCTTTGGTTTACGGTTTTTTACAATCGAGTTTTACCCTATCTTCCCCATAAAATAAAGATTCAGCAAAAGGATGGTTGGACATATTTACTATACCCTTATTATTGTATATTTATACGTTTGCATACATTATTCACGAGTTATAGTGCCAGTTTCTGGGATATAATATACATTTATAATGTAACAATACAATAAATGATTTGTATGTCCATGTATTTTAATGTCCTGTCTGGTTTAATTGTATTTAAATTTCGTGTAATGTTGCCGTGGGGAACGTTTTATAGGGGCCGACATTTCATAGTGCAGAATCCAGCTATCAAATGAACGAAAAATATTCTATTATGTCAGTAAGGCCAAAATTCGCTATTTGGATGGAAGCCGCGCAATATTTGAACCCAGTCGCATCACTCCAGCCTGACCTCCAACGCAAGACCAGAGCAGAAAAACACGATGCCTTGCTGCATTGAGGGTGAACGATATCGGCAGCGTAACAGAAGATTGTTAACGATAGAAGTTATACAGTGAATGAAAGTAAAAAAACTGCTTAACACGAAATTTATTAAGGAGTTTAAAAGCAAGTAAAAGGCCACAAATACAAGATACATCATTCTTTATAGACAAAAATGTTCCGGATTATCGATCCTCTATCGTCAGATCGACAATCATTGAATGCAAGTACACATAATGATAAGTAACCAATATTCACATTGCAGACTTAAAGCCAAAATTTACAAATAAAACACAAATTCTATTAACAAGTTCAACATGATCAGAACTGAGCGAGTCACTTAAACTAGGCCGCTGTTTGCAAATAAGTATGCTAAAATTCGTTAGTCCGACAACGGTTATGGAAGCTAAAATTCTGGACTCGCTTTAGAATGCTGGGACTTTGCACTGTCCCGCATTATCTCGCGCAGCTGAATGAAAGGAATGTGTAAATATCATGTTCGCGAACTCTTCTCTTGATGCTCCGCCATTTTAGAATAAAAGTAGCGTGACGCCTGACGTCAAACCAACATTCACCGATCCGCATTGCGCACAACTGCATTTGTGAACTAGAGACGCCTTCTTAGAAAGTTATCCTCATCTTTCAACTGTGAGCAACAACATCGAGCAACACATCATTCGATTATTGAAGCGAATATCTAGCGACTCTAGCTCTTTCCTATTTTACATATTGCTTGGGCTTTATATTATGTAAATATTAAGGAAAATTTGGGGGAAGAGGGAAAATGAAAGAAGGCCCTTCAATAAATTAGGAGCAAAATTAGAAAAGTGGGTTTCTAGAAACGCTAGATATTTGCATTACGAATCGATTGACATGTCTCGCGATATTATAGCTCGTAAATGAAAGGAGAAGTTTTTAAAAAAGTTCGAATTTATTCTGCTTTATTTACTTTTTTCGTTTTAGTTTTTTACAAATATTTATAGGAACAAATGCGCTTATACTTGTGTTTGCATACAAGTCTGAAGTTTCAGGAAGAGCTGTCAGTTAATAATATTTTTTGAGGGGTGGGCTCTTCTCTTAAACCTCGAATTTAAGTTCGATCAATTCATTCCTTATTCTTTATGACACACGACTCACGGCAAAAGGCTCACGATACATGTCATGCAACACATGTCTAAAGGCACATGACAAACGATATTTGGCTCACAGAACACGTCTTACGACAAATGTCTTGCAAAGATCCGAATCCCAAATGCAAGTGACCTCTTGGTCTCAATTAATTTATTCTCAAAGACATTTAGAAATGAGCAGGTGGACAGATAACGTTTTCAGGCCACGAGTGCATGGTAGCCTCGTCTGAACCAAGGCAACAATCACCGCATAAGAAATGGGAGGTCTGGTAACTCCCCAAACTACATTACACGTGCATGCCTCGCAAGGAAGCTATAGCCATGAGCACAAGCAACTTGTCTCTCCTACGAGGAATGCAGCAGGTGAACGGGCGCACAACATGACGCACAACATGGCTTACAACATGGCTTACAACATATGACACACAACATGGCTTATGTCCGGTGTCAATTCACTTGACCTGATAGAGATTGAGGACGAGTCAACATCTGATAGACACGAGATAGATCACGCGATCAAGACCTCACTAGTGGGCGGAAGCGAAGCTAACAAAAGGCCTAGCAACCTTAAGCAACCCCCCCCCCCCCCCCCGTAGCTGATGAGCACTCCGCGGTGTAGCGTGTCGGTAGAGTTCTCCGACCTTACGGTCGATGCCGTAGCAAATAACTCTGTATCGCAACTCTGTATTACCACCCCGTATACAAGATACGTTATCTGGACTTATGTGTCTTACTTATCCCTCACTACCTTAGTCAACGAAGAACCCGATCCTCAGGTAGAGCTTAATGTTAAGAGCTCAATATCATAGTTTGTATTAATTTACAACCTGTGACACAACACATGACACACAATATGGCTTACAACACATAGCACGCAACATGGCTTACAGCACATGACACACAACACGGCTTACAATACATGACACACAATATGGCTTACAACACATAGCACACAACATGGCTTACGACACATGACATAAACATGGCTTACGACACGTGAAATAAACATGGCTTACGACACATGCTATAAACATGGCTTACAACACATGACATACAAGTTGGCTCACAACACATGTCATACAACATGGCTTACAACACATGACGCACAACGTGGCTTACAGCACATGACAGAACATGGGTTACAACACATGACTCACAAGGTGGCCTACAACAGAAGCTGCACAACACTTGAATAAACTAAATGAGAAATTGACTTAAGCGACCAAAGAATCATTAATCAGTTCATCTAATGAATAAGAGCGAGCTTCAGGCGTGATAAGTCGAACACCAACGACCGCCTGCGAACATCTGTCAACGAAGCTGTTCATCTTGTTGAGCGATGCACGTGTAACCGGAAACACCGCCGCGAAGTTGAAATAATTATAGGTAGCGTGCCGACTTGACGACGACTTCCGTATTGTTTTAACTCAAGGGCTAAAGAGTCGCTCTTTGGTCCGGCTCTAAATTCCCTTGCGTTGGAAAGAGGAGGAATGAACACGAGGAACTTTTCGTAGTATATTGGTGATCTTCAGGCAATACACAAATTCCACTGTATAAGGCACAAAATTTATTATTTGCTTTAAGTCAGAAAGACAGGATCTCAACTTCAGGGATACAATGTTGACGAGTCCTAATAAACTGTTGAAAACCACAGAAGCGGATAGCAAGGGTACAGATACGAGCTGCACCACGATGCCGATAACCAGCCGCAGAGACTAGGGGTTCTAGCCCTAATACACTTATACACTGCCAACAACACAGAAACGGGCAGCAAGGGTACAGGTACGAGCTGCACCACGATGCCGACAACCAGCCGCAGAGACTAGGGGTTCTAGCCCCCATAAACTGCCAATAACACAGAAAATAAACTGCCAATAACACAGAAACGGACAGCAAGGGTACAGGTACGAGCTGCACCACGATGCCGACAACCAGCCGCAGAGACTAGGGGTTCTAGCTCTAATGCACTGCCAACAACACAGAAACGAACTGCACCACGATGTCGGCAAGTGACAACCAGCCGCAGAGACTAGAAGTTCAAGCCCTGATGCCCTGCCAAATTCCGATTACTCCCGAGCGTGAGAGGTATTGACTCCCACGACACGAGAGGTGCGAACGGTACCGCAGAAGCTGTACCAGAACGCTGACAAATATACTCGAGTGCGGAGCTTATTAGCCCCACAACATGAGAGGTGCTCGGCACGGGTATTAGCCGTACCAGAGCGCCACCAGCAACTGAAACTATCTAAGAACTATCCCTACGCCGTAATTAATCCGTAGGTGGATCTCTTTACGAGATATATCCAGAACTACGATGGAGTTTTATCAAGGAAGCCCAGATTTGGCTCCCCGGAATTCGAGTCGAAACGTCTGCACTCCAACCCAGTACTACTGAGCACACATGGTTCATCCGCGATGGGTAACTCAACTAAGATGAGCTTACCTCAACATCCCGTTTGCAATGTACAAGAAATGGGCTAATAAAATCGTCTACTTACAAAAAAATAGATAATATAGTATATTACAACAAAATAAAATCATAATATAATCCTTTGACCACATAAAGATAAGCGGAAGTTGATATAAAATAGAATAACTCTCGAGGATAACTAACTCGCGAGCGCGTGAGTCGATACCAGTTCATCAATAGTCTTAGACAAATGAACATTGACTAAAAGCATCATCAAATACAATAAGAAGTACTATCACCTAAATAAATCTTATTAATAAAGAGTTTAACCTTTTGACAACATGACTAAAAGTTATACTCGGCTTCTTATAGAACATCTACCTCTAAGACGTCTAGCCTGCTTACGCAAGATGGCGAAGTAGCTGTCTTTACCTTAAAGATGGTATCGTATATTGACAGCACTTATTCTCATACAACAGTAAATAGTTACGATTATCCCAAAAAAATACTGTCCTTCTACAAAATAATTGCACATTAAAGCAAAATTTTATAGGTCAAGCAATAATTTACTACTACCATATCATAGAAATAAGTCTAATTGTGTCAGGGCTAGCAGACGACGCGCGGTGCCTAGCAGACGATTACAATGTAACGCTATCGACAGATGGTATCACAGCAAAGGAGATTCCTTGTTACAGTCACGAAATAAAAATATACCTACGCATTTCTTAGTCATACATAAATTAAATCCTTAAGTTAACAAAATAATTTCACATTCAAACGAGATTCCATAATTCAGTAATAAATTAATTTTAAAGTTGTGACATCTTAAATCTAATGCTTGGCGGACACGTTCAGAATGGAAGAACAAGCCGCCGAGGAACGATTAGTTGAGGTCATCAGAGAGAACCCGAAGTATTTTTTCAAATACGCCAAGTCCAAGGCTAAAATAAAGACGCCAGTGGCCTCGCTGTAGGATAACGATGTCCTTGTCGGAGATGACCAAGGCATATGTGAGTTACTGGGATCACAGTTTGAATGTCTTCAGTAACTAACTCCTGTACTCGAGGGAGGGGAATGAAATCGAAGTTCTCCGGGTGCTTCCAGGTGGAAGGGGGTTTGAGAACATTGAGTTTGGAACGGAAGATATGTAAAAAAGTATTAAAGAACTGGCGACGTTCTTAGCACCAGGACCCGATGAAATTCCGGCAGTGTTGTTGTAGAAGTGTGTTGGAACTTTGAAGGCTTCGCTCACAATGCTCTGGAAAGCCTCGATGATGGAGGGAATTAATATTCCTGAGGGCCTAAAGGTGGGAGTGATATCGCCAATCCACAAAGGAGGCTCAAGGGACAGACCTCAAAATTACAGACCGGTGACCTTGACCTCACATGTGATCAAGGTTTTTGAGAAGGTAGTGGCCAGGAAGCATGTCCAGTATTTGGAAGACTGAACAGTTTAATAATGGATAGCATGGCTTACGGCGAAATCGTTCCTGTTTGTCACAGTTACTGGAACACCATCGCTGCCTCATGGCCCTACAGGTGGAGGGAGCTGACGTGGATGTAGGGAACCTGGACTTGGCTAAAGCTCATGACAAAGATGACCATGGGATGCTCTTTAGAAAGCTGAGACTGTTGGGGGTAGGAGGAAGCCTGCTAGGGTGGATCCGCAACTTCCTTACAGATAGAGTACAAGCTATCGCGATCGGAAACTCGAAATCGAGAGAAGCGAGGGTGAAAAGCGGAGTTCCACAGAGCTTCATCCACATTGCTGATATCGACTTGGAGCTTAAACACGCATCTACATCGTCATTTGCGGACGATACAAGAATGCTGATGAAGATCACAGATGTCCTAGCCTGCGAGAGGTTACAGGATTACTTGTCGACAATCTACGATAGTATGCAGTTCAACGGCACCAAGTTCGAAGTAATGAGATACAGAGTCCGCACAGAGATCGGGATGCCACATCGCTACTTGGCATCAGACGGCACAGAAATTGAGGAGAAGCAACTAGTTCGAGATCTCGGAGTGTTGATGAGTTCTGAAGCCACGTTCGATGCCCACATCGAGGAAATAGTCGCGCGCAGCCGGCGACGGATGGGGTGGATCAGGCGACCATTTCGAACGAGAGAAGCAGCATTAATGATTACACTATTCAGAGCCCTCGTGCACCCCAATCTTGAATATTGCTGCTAACTTTGGGCGCCACTCAAGGCGGGTGCGGTGCGGAAAAAGGAGACAGTGCAGCGGACCTTCCCGTACAGGATCAACGGCATTATAGGGAGCTGGACCTGAACTACTGGAAAAAGCTGAAACACCTGGGACTGTACTAACTGGAGAGGAGAAGAGAGGTAAATCATACTGATCATACTGTACACTTGGAAGATGATAAACGGACTGGCTCCCAACTTTGAGAGTGAGACCTCCAGAATAGTGTCATATTACAATGAAAAGAGGAAAGACTATGCAGGATTCAGCCATTTAATAACCGAGCCGCGGCCAGAGTACAGACTCTTCGTGAAGGATCACTGTCCGTGGTAGGACCGAGGCTCTATAATGCTTTGCCAAAAGCGCCGAAAGGAGGGGAGTTCACCCTTGCAACATTCAAGAGACGACTGGACAATTGGCTGAGAAAGATCCTGGATTATCCAGGAATGGGAAACTACCCTAAGCAAGTAACAAGCAACAGCATTTTGCATCAGCTGGCCCAAAGAAGGGCAAATATACATAATACGTCCAACGTTACATCCGGGACCCGAGGGCGGGGTGACCTACCGAGCGACAACTTGGAGACGGAGGACGACGAAGGCGGTGCAGCAGCCTGACCGGGGACTAGCAAGTCCCAAACTCATCATAAGGTCACAAGGTCATGTTGACTGTTGGGAAATGCAGACAACGTAAATTAATGTCGGGAACGTTCAGAATGTTGGAAAATATGACATCTTAAATACAATGCACGGCGTTACGTTCGGAAAGTTGAGAACTATAGCCCCTTGTTATCCTTGGTATTTGTTTCGGACGGAGCAGTCCCAGACCACGATGGATCGCCGCTTCTGACTATCGCGCATCCGCCCTCATTTGGGCCAGCTGATCAATATAGCTTGGGCCAGCTGATTTCACTGTCGCTTGCTTCTCGCCGCTGGTAGTGGTACACCCTATCGAAATTCGAAGACCTGTCAGCCGCTGGCACACGGACGCCGCAAGTTCTTATGGCAGGGTAAATTAGAAGCCCTATGTCCGCTTTAGGTTCCGGTTGCCGTAGCGAAATAAGCGCCGAAATGGAATCTTGTGAAATTACTCGTCGAGCTTGGGGCGATCGTGGGGCGAAGTACCGGAGGTAGAAGCTAACACCCTAAAGTCACTGTCAGAAACAGGCACATCACACTGCTCGGCGTGAGTGCGCACAGCCGAATGAGGGGGGCGCGATTGCAACTGTCCGGTCCTACAACTCCTGCCCTTATGCTCAGCGATCCTGGAATAAATATTGCGTGACGTCATCCCGACGTACGCAGATGCACATTGTGCACAACGAAATTGATAAACCAGGGACGATCGCATATGAACAGGGAGCATATCTTTATATCTAAAGAAAGAACCGATTTTGAAACTGTTTACAAGAACAATATGGAGTTTAACGTTTGGAAAGTATCTATTGAACAAGACTTTTAATTCTCTTTACATAGCTTCGGACGCAGGGCCGAAGTATGGAAAAGAATAATAAATAACGTTCCTACTATCGCGCTCGGGAGCAACCTCATTGAATCGCTTCGACACGAATTTCTTGATTTGGGTACACACCAAACTTGCCGGAAATCCATTAAGCGAGAAAATATTTCCTAAAAATTCAAATTCAGCATGCATAGCCTGGTATGTTGAGCAAATACGAAAACCTCTGTATAATAATGTTTGAAGCCCATTTAACTTGAACCGGAATGAACAAAAACTAAAGAAACTGAACTGGTATTTAGGCCGGAGAATGTCGGCTTTCGGAACACAGAAGTTAAAAAACGGCCATTAGATTTCGTAATATTGCAATCAAGGAAGGACAAACTATTATTAGATTCGAGCTCCATGGTAAATGTGATAGAATTATGCTGCGAGTTTAGGTAATCAAAGAATGGTTTGACATGGGAGGGATGTTTGAAAATTAAAAAGGTGTCATCGACATATCTGTTATAGAATATTGGCTTACTATAGCTATTCTTTGACTTTTAAATTTTTAGTCAACTTGCGATTTAAGCAAATAAGTGACATTAATACTTTAGTCAGATCTAGCCCGGAAATAGCTAAGTTGGTAGTAATGAATTCATCACATGTACACATTACAGCCGCAGAAACGACAGTTAGTACGTCACGGCCTCGGGAGTATCATTATTCAAAGCACAATGTTTCAGAAAATCGGATATTTAGAATATTCGACCTGGAGATGTTCATGCAATCTCCTGTGATTATGCGACGCTCGAACCTTCGACGGGATAATCAAGGAAAAATTTCATGTTTCGCCGACCATGGTTGTAAAGACTCTACTGTAAAAGACGTTGAGTACGGTAATTAGGTGAAACTTTTATAATGAAAAAATTCATGGGACATCCAGCCTTCGTGAACTAGAAGGATCATTAGGATCAAAAGGATCCTAATGATCCTTCCACTAGAAGGATCAAAATCATTAATCACACAAGTGCATGGGCGGCTGCTTGCATTTGCTTTTTACTACATCTGAACCAACAAATCAAAGGCATATAAAATCAGAGCCACATGCCTACAACGTAACAGAGCAGCTAAGGTCTCTGAACAGCCCGCAGACCCTGTTGTCCAGTCCCTGATCACAGCCCCAAGATGTCGCGAGGTCTCGTGCTTCTCATCGTCGCCGCGGCCGCAGCGTCGGCGCAGGCGTAAGTAACGCGTCTTCAGAGGCCATGAGTGGTTTGCTGTAACACTAACCAAGCGGAGAGATGTGCAAGTTTTTGAGGGGATATGTCGTGTTAAATGCTTCTGATATTTTTTTAGGTTTCTTATGATTACTAGGCAGTAACTTCTCATATCTAAGACGCTTTGCTTCATACCGTGGTAGCATCGATACCCGAGTTTTAGAATGAAACATGTTACTAAATATTCTGTAGAAGGAGACATGACAATGTCGCCTTCTGTCAATTCAGATTTGATACGCTGTAATAATAAAATCAAAATTATTTACGGCGTTCGATACTTGCCTGACAATAATCTGATAAAAAAGTAATAGTAAAAGCGGTGTCAGCGTTTGTTAGGCCATTAGACCTTTCGCCGATTCTTAACATTCACAGCTTGCTGCTGGTCTCAAACATGCAACTCACTGCTTCAGTTTTGGTATTCCGAATTGTAATCATTAGGCAACCGTACATGGGCGACATCTTTGCTAATCATGATAGATTTGAAGAACATTGCAGGTGAATGACAGCAAATTTTGTTTGCTTCAGGCATGAGTAGCATTTAAGGGGCTCTTACTGAGTTGAATAATATAATTCGTGAACCGCTGCAAGATTTGGTACTCGCTGATAACAAGTCAAGTCATGAGGTGGAGGCCCAACGACCTGCCTGGCCATATCATTTTTTTCCTACTCATATTTTATCATTGCATTCCTACTCAGCTATTAATCATTGTATGGAGCGAGGAGGAGGCTTTACACCTGCATGCATCCGATCGCGGAGAGAAGAGTTCGTACATCTTAATGCGGCAGTGAGATTTTCAGGTCGCGGAAGGACATGTTCGTTAAATTTATTGGAACAGCAAGATTTGCAGGTTGCGAAGGAAAAATGTTCGTACATCTTAATGCGGCAGTAAGAATTGCATGCCGCGGACGTCAGCAGAAAAATTTTTCGTCAACGCTGATTTCAGCCAAGGGTGTGCTCCTCTCCAGACAGAAATTCATGAGCTTTTTTTCGCCGTGGGGACATTTTCTACATCAGATCTATTTTATTTACATTGTAAGCAAAACCTTAATTTGATTATGGATGTTGGCATGTTGCCCAACTACCCTTAACTTGCAAGGACTTACCTGGGAAAATTTAATTTCTCAGTAACACATCTTATTTCGAACTTGATGAAGCAGAAAAGGTAACTTACTGTGATTTATGAATATGATTTATGTGAGAATATGATTTATTATGTAAGTGGCGTACCTATTTAATTTGTGTATTAATTCCAGCGCCGATTCTTCTTGCTATTCGGCGGTGTTTGATGCCATGGAAACTGTGAGCGCAAAGGGGGTGGCTGCTTGCTTGCCACAGTACACTGCAGATGTTGATAAATATAATGCGAGTAAGTGTTAAAATAATATATACGAACTACGTATTTTACTCCCACTCAAAACCATCATTATGAAAAAAATTCCCAACAAGCACTAAAATATTAAGATTTTTATATGTGTACTCTAGTGTACGAATCAAATATGCATTTTGCTCATTGACTAGTGCAGGACAAGAATTTTTTTTATGAATGCCCAATGATTTTTCAATGATTCTGGTTGTGTTACCGAACGTTAACTAACCAATGCAATCCCTGCATTGTTGCACTCCATTATACGTTGTTTCGCAATGGGATGCCACCAACACACCATAAACGACGACTTTGTTTCTCCTCAGACCCCAACTGCTCATTCTTCGCTAAATTTCACGACGAGGCTACATATGCGATTCAATTGTTGCTAACCTCTCGAAGTGCATGGTGAAAGCCGTCAATTTTGTTAGTAAAGCACAATACTGAGCATCGAGTGCAGAACTTGTGAATATGACTTACAATGGACATTGAGTATAGAGTGCAGGACTTGCGAGTGTGACTGTACATTGGGCGCCGATTTCATGACTGGACATTACAGCTCAAAAATTCTGGTCTCATACTCGTAACACAAACGCTCAACAGTTGTTGTTGTTGATGTTCCCCGAGCCCCGGTCACGCCAGGAAGCCCGCGCCGCGCAGGAAAGCCGCCACCCGAGCCGGGCTCGGACCATAGCTGCGCGATGGATGTTATGCCTGCTCAGAGCCTGAGTGCTGCCAGCTCCGGGCACTCCAGCGGAAGATGCTTGACGGTGTGGGGGAGTGCTTGACATTTGGGGCACAGGTCCGTTTGAGTGCTGTCCAGGCGGTGTTTGTTTAGCGGTTTAGCGAGGGATAGTGAGCGCAGCGGAGTCTGCTGAGGTGCACCCTGTCTGCACGGCTCAACTGCTGTTCTGTATGGCTGATGTCTGGTGGTATGTCATTAATGATGCTGTTGATTGGTAGATTTAAGAGTGCATTCCAGGTTAGATGTGTGTGTGTATGTGTTTAATGAAGGTGGCTGGGTCTGTGGGCGGAGGTATGGAGTTAATTATTGTGAGATAGTAGTTGTATGGAGTGTTGGCAATATGTCTGGGTGTGGGGGGTAGGTACTGAAAGTAATGGCAGGGACTGAGGGGGTTGTGGAGTGCTGATGCAAGGAATTGGGCGCCTCTCATGTCTAGGTGTTCTTTCATAGAGAGGACTTTGGTTTCTGCATGGACGTAACTGGATGGTGTGGTTTGGGTGCTGCCAATTGCGATTCTGAGGGCTGTGTTTTGTATGGTTTGTAGGTGTTTGTGAAGTGTGGGTGAAATTATGGGTGCCCAGGCTGGACTTGCATAGTCCAGCACTGAGCGTATGTATTGCTTGTACACTAGTGTGAGGGTTTCTTTGTTCTGTCCGAATGTTGTTCCTGTGAGGGCTCTGAGTGTGTTTAGCCTAGGTCTGCATTTTGTTTTGATGTCCTGTATGTGTGTGTGCCGCCTACTTCGAGGATAAGAAATCTTCTCCCATAGGTGGAGTAACAGCCACCAGGATTTGGGGTATATATTTTTTAAAACTGCAAGGAACCAGAAAACACGAGTCAATTCTAAAAGCTACGTTTCCCTTCTATTATTTCACTATTCACAAGCACGGTCGCTTAAAATAGAAATTAACAAAGCAATAACACATTATTACTTCCTTTAAAACTTACGACAATGTTGTTTCGGGGCTAGTTCAGCGTCGACTATTTTATTTGCAAATTGCAATAGCACCCGACAACGCATAAAGGGATGTTGCCACAAGCAGGGACATAAAATTTCTCTGAATGAGTACTCTCGTGTTTCACACGAGGCAGTGTGGCCCGAAAGACATAGAAGTGTTGTAAGTGACACCTAGGATCTTGGTTTCATGTGTGTGTGTGTGGTATGATGGTGTTGTTTAGAGTGACTGTGGGTTGTTAGTAGTGTGCTTGTTGATTTGGTGGGGGCTACTTTGAGTCTGTTGCGTGCTAGCCAGCCCTCTAGTTGTGTGATGTTAAGACAAAAATGTGAATGTTGTTTGGTGGGGTTGGAATGTCGTGCATGTAAAGGTTGAAAAGTGTTGGTGAGAGGACTGATCCTTGGGGTACTCCGTTCGGTATGTTTTTTGTGTGTGATGAGATGCCATTGTAGTGAACGAATGACTGTCTGCCTGTTAAATAGTTGGCAAGCCAACGTTTGGTGTTGTTATGTAGTGCTGTTTTATAGATTTTATCTGTGAGTGGGAAGCGTGGGATGGCATCAAATGCTTTGCTAATGTCGATTGTGATCAGAAGTGTGCGATGTGCAGGTCGCTTGGAGTTAATGCCATCTTGTATACGTTGTGCGAGGTTAGTGAGGAGTGTGGTGGTGGAGTGATGGGTTCTGTTTATAACCGTGTTGTGTGGGTGAGAGGGGAATGTGAGGCGTGGTTATGGAGAGTATGAGCCGCTCTACAACTTTGGATGGTGTGCAGAGGAGTGTAATGGGCCTTTAGGAGGCTGCCGCTCAGCAGTATTAATGTCTGCTGTTGCTGTGTAGGGCCGACTTTTTCGGGGCTAATGTCAGCCACAAACTATTGTTATTGCCCGTGACTCACTGGTGGGCACACAGGATTGGCAAGTGGGTCGAGACAGCGTGAAGAGAATTCCAATTCGATAATGCTTCCATGATCAAAAATTTCTCTTACACGAATACGCAACAGCTCACTCGAAAAGTGAAAGATTAGATCAGCTCGAGAAACCCTTTCCGATCTTATTTAATGTCAAAGAAATTTTTTCACCGAGCAAAGAAAATTAGTATAAATCTAAACTCCAGTAACTATATATCTTTCATATCTCCCCCTCCCGTTCTCCAGCTGAAGGCAGACAGCATGTTCGACGACGCGGCCTTCAAAGCAACCACATTGCAGGACAAATGCAGCGCTGACGCCAAGTTCATAGCCGCCTACCCGACATGCAAGAACTCCACCATGAAATATTTGAACGTAAGTAAAGCATGAGCTTATCTATTTGATTTAGAAACAAATGCTACATTTTCCATATGTAATGCTCACATTTCAAAGTAACAAGGAAAAATTACCAACGGTGATGTATGGTTCGAACAATGAAAGAAAATAACGTCTTCCATACAAATTCAACGATGTCAGACCACTGCAGCAAACAGAAGAAATCACATAGTGCCCGTAAATGTTTATCTCTGATGCCTCATGTTTCATGTCAGGTGATGCAACTCATCGTTTGTCTCCATAATAATTTAATGGGATAAGTGATATCAGGGTGATGTCGCGGAAGGACATCGAAATGAGCCAGAAGAAGACGAACTGAGCATCAGATGAATTTTCTTCTTGCGTAACCGATTCCTTTCCGCTTAGATGGATTGCTGACGAGAATATTGTAGTTAATGCAATTTTGAATTCGGGACTTCTTCGATTATGTTTGTTGTTGCGTGTTATAATCTTTGGTTTACGTATTTTTACAATCGAGTTTCACTCTCTCTTCCCCATAAAATAAAGATTCAGGAAGAGGATGATTGGATGGATGTATTTACTATACCTATATTAACACACATTTATCCGTTTGCATACACTATTCACGAGTTATACTGCCACGCACAGTTTCTGGGATATAATCTACATCTATAATGTAACAACACAATAAATTATTTGAATTCACATGTATTTTACTGTTCAGTCTGGTTTAACTGTATTCAAATTTCGTGTAATGTTTTCGTGGAGAACGTTTTGTAGGGGCCGATATTTGCAGATCCGTCATAGTACGTTGTTCTCACAGTACAGAAACCAGCAATCACAGCGTTTCATATAGAACGAAAAATATTATTTTATGTCAGTAAGGCCAACATTCGATATTTGAATGGAAGCCACGCTTCAACGTAAGGCCTAAGCAGAAAACACGATATCCCGCTGTTTGAGGGTCAAAGTATCGGCAGCGTAACAGAGGATTGTTACTTATAGAAGTTATACTGTGAATGAAAGTAAAATATTTATCACATTTTGCAGAATAAAACGTTCCGGCGTCTAGCTCTATCGTCAGACCGACAATCGTTGATGATAATAATAATAAAGGAACACTATGAATGGAATCAATATTCACAATGCAGACTTAAAGATAAAATTTACAAATAAAAGACAAATTCTATTAACAAGTTCAACTGGATTAGAACTGAACGCGGCACTTAATCTAGGCAACTGTTTGAAAATAAAAATTGTAAAATTCATAAGTCAAACACCGGTTATGGAAGCTAAAATTCTGAACTAGCTTTCGAATGCTGGGACTTTGCACTGTCCTGCATTATCTAGTACAGCTGAATGAAAGAAATTTACAGGTATCATGTTAGCGAATTCTTTCCTTGATGCTCCGCCAGTCTAGAATAAAAGTTGCGTGACGTCATGCCAATATTAAATGATACGAATTACGCACAACTGCATTTGTAAACCAGAGACGATCGCATCAAGTCATTGAGAGTACCTTTATACCTGAAGAAAGCAGACCCTGAAATTATTCACCAATACACAAAAATTGATATTCGCAAGGTGTTCACGGATGAAAATTTTAACTCTTTAGACACAGTTTCAGATGTAGGGACAAAATATGGAAATGCACAGTAAACAACGTTTCCTATAATTACACTCGCGGGAACAACTTCACTATTTGCTCGGATAAGATTTTAATTATTTGAGTGAACACCATGTGTGACGGAAGCCCGTTAAGCGATAAGTTATAGTACAAAAAATTAAATTAAAAGTTCATAGAATGGAAGGTAAAACAAATACGAAAGCTTCGTCGTATTAATTTGCGAATCTCATTTAATTCAAAACGAACTGAATAAAAGTTGAAGAAGTTGGTGTTTCAATCGTTAAACTTCAATTTTTGGAAGTTAGAACCGTAATAAAATTCGTATACTGCCTTACTCGCCCTGAGAGTAAGAGAAGGGTGAGGATGGTTGGGCGAACCGAGTCATGCCGAGATTTCAAGCAGCCCAGAGGCTACCTTTCAAGTCTTACACGAGTCTAGTGTTAGCTGCGAGTATTCGCACTCTAAATATTGCGATGATTTATTCTTCAGATGTGAGTAGCTGATGCGTTTGAGTCTGAAGCGCATTTTGTTAAGTTGCGGTCTAGTAACTAACTAGTGTCTAGTAATGGCAGTATAGGGCTGCGGCCGCTGTTGTGCGCATATACACGCCGTTCTGTATCCGACTTGGGGCAAGTGCTTCTAATGTTATGAACCATGTCCTTTCTCAACGACGACGGTTCTAAGAACGTCAAGAGGTGTTCAGAGTATATTGAACTGTTATTGTAGATATTCAAAAGTACGATCAACTGTGGAATGTACGTCACGATGAATCAGACGATATTGAGCTGTTATTGTAGATATTCCACAGTACGATCTACTGTGGAGTGTACAACACGATGAATATTCCAACAAAATCTAATTGAGAAAGTAGTGTTTTGAAACTTGAACGAGACTTTAGTAGGTCTCTCTACGTTGATCTACAAAGTTTTCACCTCTCGATATAATAGAAACAGAGGTTGCCAACTTAGGTGAACCTTCCCCAAATATTGTGGTTGCGGGAGATTTTAACCTACCACACATACGATGGCCAAACTTGGACTGTGCAGAATGGCGCAGAAATCAAACCAGAAACCAGGCAACACAACTACTTCGATTCGCTAGGGAGCACTTACTAAGCCAACAGGTTCTGGTGCCAACAAGAGAACATAATATCCTGGATCTATTCTTCACCAGCAATGAAGAACTGGTTGCTGATATTCGTGTTGAGGAGACCACACTGTCTGACCATCGACTAGTGGTGGTCAAGACAACAATTGAGAGGGGAACCCAGCCAAGACCTACACCTCGAGAGGGGCTAGCTGGGCTAAATTTCCATCATCGAAGAACAGACTGGGAGGCCATTGGGAACGAACTCCTCGAAATTGACTGGAGATCTGAGTTCCTGGAATTAAACGCCGAAACAATGTACAACAAACTGTGCCAAATATTACTGCA